>NC_041384.1:440422763-440434787 GCF_002162155.2 Triticum dicoccoides
CGCCGCGGCCCGGGAGGCCCAGATCGGGCCCCCGCGAGCCCGAGCCGCCCCCGCGCCTCCTCGCCTCGGTCGCCGCCACCTCCCTCAGCTCCGGTGGGCGCTGTCGCCGAGGGCCACCACCGCGGCCGCCGCCGCGGGCCACCGCCCGGCCGCCGCGCGCCACCGCGCCGGCCGCCGCCTCCTCCTCCGTCCGGCCGCTCCGGCCTCCTCCGACCTCCCCGGCGCCGCCCCGGTCTTCTTCCTCTCCGACGAACCTCAACTTCCGTGCTCCAGTGAACAGTGCGCGCCGGCGAGCCTCGGGAAGCGTGCAGATCTGAGATCTGAAATTTGACGGTTGACTTTTATCCCCGTAACCCTAATTTTTGTGCTAACTTTGACCGGCTATATCTTCGCATCCGTAGCTCCGCTTTAGACATATAGTATATCAAAATGTTCGTCTCGATGAGCACATCATTTCGTTCCATTGCATCATTTTCATTTGAGTTCTTCCTGATGCCCGAAATTCTGTTAGAATGAGGCTTCGTGAGTTAATTGACAGATCTGTTAGTTCATCTTAGACTTTTGTCATTTTTGCCATGATTATTGTGTGCATGATATGCTTGTGAGTCCTTCATATGTTTTGTTAAGAATCTTGTTATCTTTCCAGAGGTGCAACCCATGCATTTTTAGGATGTGTGTGGTGACTTGTGCAAGCTTGCAAAGTGAGGCACCCGGTAAATCTGTTTTCAGGGACTTAGTAGTTTCACTAAGTCTGGGATTGTTTAGTTCATGATGCCATATGTTCTTGTTGTTTCCTAATAATCCATGCCTCTTTTGAGGATGATCAGTAAGGGAGTTTTGTTAATCTTGTAGTGCTCTATCCATCCATGTCTTTGTTTGCAATTATGGAGCATCCTAGCTTGAGTCAATCGAGCTCTACTTTTGCTTCGTTGTGAATCTGGGCAGATCGTCAACTTGTTTGCGATTTTGCCGATGTTATTGTAGTGGATCCGTGCATGCTATGCCTTTGTTCTTTCCATGTCTAGCTTGTATTTTGTTCCTTCTTAAGGGATGTATGCTTGCCTTGCCATGACTTGCACCGTAGTGAGTGCATCGAGCTCGTTTACATGCCTTCGTGAGTTATATTTCAGCATGTCTCAGTTTTCACTAAGTCCGAAAACTGATTATGTTTTTGCTATGTTCGTGTGCTTGTTAGTATATTTTGTGATCCCTTTTGGCTCAAGGTCACTAAGGGACTTTTGTTAAGCTTGTTGAGTAGCTCCATGTCATGTCTTTCTTTGTCATGTTCAGGTCCTGTAGCATGTTGTTTTGTTGCTCCGAAGAGGGCTATATGATCTGAAATTCCAGACAAGTGTTAATTTTACAAAAGTCTGAGATCTGTTTTACCATTTGCGTTTTTGCCATGCTTGTTTGAACCTGTTAATGGATGATTTGGACATAGCTCAGTGCTAGACTTTTGTTAAGCATCTTGTGTGCATCCCTGCCATGTATTTTGATGCCATGTTTGGTGGCTGTAGCATGTTCATCTCATTGCATTTAGATGCCTAGTTGCTGTAAATCGCACACCAGTGTCATATTTGAATCGCTTGCCATTTCCAAACCGTAACTCCGATTCCAGCGTTCTTTATATCGTTTTCAAGCGATTTCATCTCATCTTTCCAGTGGCACCCTTGGAATTCCAAGTTGAGGCCAGGTTCATGCATTTCCTGTCATATCTGGCATTTTGCATCCCGCATAGCATGTCATCATTGCATCTTTTTGTTTGAGTTTGCACGTGGTTGATTGTATCCTTGTTGCTTGTTTGTCTTGTTTGGGTAGAGCCGGGAGACGGGTTCGCTAACGAGGAGCCCGTTGAGTTTGCTTGTGAGGATCCAGTCAACTCTGGCAACTTTGCAGGCAAGATGATCATACCCTCGAAATCACTACTATCTTCGCTATGCTAGTTTGCTCGCTCTTTTGCTATGCCATTGCTATGATGCCTACCACTTGCTTGCAAGCCTCCCAAATTGCCATGTCAAACCTCTAACCCACCATTGTCCTAGCAAACCGTTGATTGGCTATGTTACCGCTTTGCTCAGCCCCTCTTATAGCGTTGCTAGTTGCAGGTGAAGATTGGAGGTCGTTCCTTGTTGGAACATCTTTTATTTAATTGTTGGGATATCATTATATTGCCATGTTATCTTAAATGCATCTATATACTTGGTAAAGAGTGGAAGGCTCGGCCTCTCGCCTAGTGTTTTGTTCCACTCTTGCCGCCCTAGTTTCCGTCATATCGGTGTTATGTTCCCGGATTTTTGCGTTCCTTATGCGGTTGGGTTATAATGGGAACCCCTTGATAGTTCGCCTTGATTAAAGCTTTTCCAGCAATGCCCAACCTTGGTTTTATCATTCGCCACCTAGCCTCTTTTTCCCTTGGGTTACCGGAGCCCAAGGGTCATCTTATTTTAACCCCCCCCCCCGGGCCAGTGCTCCCTCTGAGTGTTGGTCCGAACTGAGCTGCCTGCGGGGCCACCTTGGGGAAACTTGAGGGTTGGTTTTACTCGTAGCTAGTCTCATCTGAGTGTGCCCTGAGAACGAGATATGTGCAGCTCCTATCGGGATTTGTCGGCACATTCGGGCGGTGTTGCTGGTCTTGTTTTAACCTGTCGAAGTGTCTTGAGTTACCGAGATACCGAGTCTGATCGGAACGTCTTGGGAGAAGGTCTATTCCTTCGTTGACCGTGAGAGCTTGTCATGGGCTAAGTTGGGACTCCCCTGCAGGGATTGAACTTTTGAAAGCCATGCCCGCGGTTATGGGCAGATGTGAATTTGTTAATGTCCGGTTGTAGATAACTTGAACCTTAATTTAATTAAAATGAATCAACCGAGTGTGTTACCATGATGGCCTCTTCTCGGCGAAGTCCGGGAAGTGGACACGGTGTTGGAGTAATGTTTGCGCAGGTTGTTCTCTAGTTTCTCGCTCGTGCTTTGCCTCCTCTTCTCGCTCTCTTTTGCGAATAAGTTAGCCACCATACTTGCTAGTCGCTTGCTGCAGCTCCACTCATATTCACCTGGCCATACCCATAAGCTTAAATAGTCTTGACCGCGAGGGTGCGAGATTGCTGAGTCGCTATGGCTCACAGATTACTATTACACCAGATGCAGGGCCTGATGATTCCGCTCCAGGAGACGCGTATGAGCTCAAGTGGGAGTTCGACAAAGACTCTCAACGACACTATGTTTCCTTTCCCGATGATCAGTAGTGGTGCCCAGTTGGGGGTGATTGGGACCGTGTCGCATGTTGGATTCTCTTTTATTTTGGCGCCGTAATCGGGCCATGAGTGTTTGGATGATGTAATGTTATTTATGTACTTGATTGACGTGGCGAGTGTAAGCCAACTATGTTATCTCCCCTTTATTATTTACATTACATGGGATGTTGTGAAGATTGCCTAACTTGCGACATATGCCTTCAATGCGATTATATCTCTAAGTCATGCCTCGACACGTGGGAGCTATAGTCGCATCGAGGGTGTTACAAGTTGGTAATCAAAGCCTTCCCCGACCTTAGGAGCCCCATTGCTTGATCGTTTTTAGCGGCCGAGTTGTGTCTAGAAAAATGTTTTGAGTCATTTAGGAATTATATATCAGAGAGATTAGGAATTCTTTTTACTTCCCAGTCTCCTCATCGCTCTAGTAAGGCATCCTGACGTAGAGTTTTGACTCTTCTCTTCTCAAATTTCACTAAATTTTTTTTAGGATCACGCGGGTATCTTGGAATCGTTCTGATGGTTTTCTGATGAGAACATTGACTTGGTGCCTCCTGTCAGGGGTTTAGTGGAAGTGTCCCGGGGAGTTGAGCTCTGAGGTGTTGTCATCATAATTTTATCGTTGCAGTTCTGGAATACCTGAGTTTAGTATGCCGACATCGAAAATCTCTTTTATGCAGTTCGTTGGTGAGATAACCTTGACGCCACCCAGTACTAGGGCGGGAGTTCGGGAGTATCGCCATAACTTGTATAACGGATGCTTTTTGAAGGTTGAGGTAGATGTTTTCCGAAGGTTTCTTGGTTATGTGTTGAAGGATGGATACAGCTGGATGTAGGATTTGCTAGTTTGGGTGAGATATTATGCTTCCCCTGTATCCCCAACACCTGATTGCATAACCGGAAAGGTTCGGGAGTTCCATAGGTGGGAATTCTAGTAGCTCTTGTTCTTCTTCCACGGATATTGGTTTGAGATTGGGATTTCTTACCGGTTATTCGTTCTTGATCCGTACCTTGTTGATTTATTTCTCTACCTTAACTCTATGTGGCTTCTCAATTTATGGATATGTGACCATTTCAAGAGGAATGCATTCGTTCATTTTGTTCGGATGTGAAGACTATATGTTGCAATTTTCATTCCGTTGGATTCAGCTTCAATATTTATCTGTCAATGTGCTAATGGTGGTCAACCTCTTCAGGATGGCTCCTCCAACGCGCACGACTCCGAATCCTGATCCGCCACCACCTCCACCTTCTCCGGAGGCATGGCAAGCTGTGATGGCCGCAACCAATGCAAACACATAGCTGATCATGCAAATTCTTCAAGAGCGCAATCAAGGCAGTCAAGGGAATCAAGGCAGCAATCAGAGTCACTTTGCTACACTCAACCAGTTCCTTGCTAACGGGCCAAAGACTTTCAGCAATTGTGTTGAGGCAACCGATGCTGACGATTGGCTTGTGGATCTGTGTAAGCATTTCGAGTGCAGTAACGTCAGGCCTGAGGACTTTGTCAAGTTCGCTTCCTTCCAACTCAAAGATCAAGCTGCAAAATGGTTCCAGCAGTACAAGGACTCTAGAGGTGGACGTGTTATCACTTGGGATGATTTCCATCAAGATTTCCGAGCTCATCATATTCCCCAGAGCGTGGTTGAAAGCAAGCGTGAGGAATTCCGCAATCTAAAGCATGGCTCTTTGTCTGTCTATGACTACAACAAGTTGTTCCAGAAGCTCGCCCGCTTTGCCAAGCAGGACGTCCCTGATGAGAAGAGCATGATATATCAGTTCAGGGGTGGTCTCAGAGAAGATATCCAGCTCTCTCTTGTTCTCTTTGAGCCCTTGAGATACGATGAGTTCTACAACATGGCACTGAAGCAAGAGGCTGCTCAGTTGAGGTGTGATGCTTCCAAGAAGCGAGTCAGAGATGTTACTCCTTCTTCCTCTACTCAAGTGGCCAAGCAGCAGAAGTTTTGGCTTCCTCCTCCTCCGTTTCGTCAGCCGTATCAGCAGAAGAGCAAAGGTGGCAGTGGTTCTTCCCACCCACCCAACCCTGGCTTTCAGAACAAGACTTCATCTCAAGCTCCAAGATCGAGTGCTCCGTATCACCATCCGCTTTCAGAGGTCACGTGCAACAAGTGCCAACAGAAAGGTCACTATGCCAACAAGTGTTTCAACCAGAGGCGTCTTCCTCCTCCTCCTCCTGTGAGATCGGCAGGTACAGCTGTGGTCAAGCATAACCCCAAGCATGCCAAGGTCAATTTGATGAATGCAGCTCAGGCAGAGGACTCGTCAGATGTGATCATGGGTAACCTTCCTGTTAATGATATTCCTGCAAAAGTACTTTTTGACTCTGGTGCATCGCATTCCTTCATGTCATTCCCATTTGCATCGGAGAACAATTTTAGTATTAAGGCTTTACCTAGAACTATGCAAGTCGTCTCTCCAGCTAAGCGTCTGAGTTCTAGTTTGATGGTTCCGGATATTTCTATCTTGATGGGTGATTTCAAGTTTCTGGCTTCTCCAATGGTTCTTGGTAACTCGGATATTGATCTTATTCTCGGGATGGATTGGCTTTCTAAGCACAAGGCTCAGCTTGATTGTGCAGCCAGGCAGATTCAATTGACTCATTCGTCGGAGGATGTAATTGTCTTTGCCGCTTGGGATAATTCCATCCGTCTGTTTTCTCTCAATGAGAAGGGTGAATTGGATGCCATCTCTCAAATTCCAGTCGTTTGCGAATATCAAGACGTCTTTCCAGAAGAGCTCCCAGGAATGCCTCCGCACCGGCCAGTTGAGTTCGTTATTGATCTTGAGCCTGGCACGGAACCTGTGTGCAAACGTCCTTATAAGCTCGGACCTAAAGAGTTGAAAGAGCTGAACAAGCAACTCGATATGTAAGAGAAAATGGGTCTTATCCGGCCTAGTTCTTCTCCGTGGGGTTGTGGTGTTCTTTATGTGAAGAAGAAGGATGGAACGGACCGACTTTGTGTTGATTATCGTCCAGTGAATAAGAAGACCATCAAGAACAAATACCCACTTCCCAACATCAATGAGCTGTTCAAACAACTCAAAGGTGCCCAAGTATTCTCCAAGCTTGATCTTCGTATGGGTTATCACCAGATTCGCATTCGTGAAGAAGATATTCCCAAGACAGCATTCAGAACAAGCTTTGGTTCATATGAATACACTGTCATGTCTTTTGGCCTCGCCAACGCTCCTCCAACGTTCTCTCGCATGATGAACTTCATCTTCAATGCCTACACCAATGACTTCGTTTTGGTCTATCTCGACGACATTCTGGTTTTCTCGAAGAACAAGGAAGATCATGCCAAGCACTTGCGTTTGGTTCTTGATAAGCTCACAGAACATCAGTTCTACGCCAAGTTCTCCAAGTGTGAATTTTGGCTCGATGAGGTTCTTTATCTTGGTCATATCATCTCTGCCAAGGGCATTTCCGTGAATCCTGAGAAGGTGTCTGCAATTGTGAATTGGGAACCTCCTCAGAACGTGAAGCAACTCCGCAGTTTTCTCGGTCTCGCAAGCTATTGCCGAAGATTCGTTGAAAACTTTTCTAAGATCGCGAAGCCTCTCTCAAATCTTCTTCAGAAGCACGTCAAGTATGTTTGGTCTCCGGAGTGTGATATTGCTTTCAACACTTTGAAAGAGAAATTGATCACTGCTCCAGTTCTGACTCCGCCTGATGAATCCAAGCTGTACGAGGTCTTTTGTGATGCCTCTCTCCAAGGTCTTGGCGCAGTATTGATGCAAGAGAAGAAAGTTGTTGCTTATACATCTCGCCAGTTGAAGCCTAATGAGAAGAACTACCCCAGTCATGATCTCGAGTTGGCGGCAGTTGTGCATGCTCTTTTGACTTGGAGACATCTTCTATTGGGAAGAAAAGTGGACATTTTCACTGATCACAAGAGTCTCAAGTACATCTTCACTCATCCTAATCTCAACCTCAGGCAAACTCGATGGGTCGAAATGATTCAAGAGTATAATCCGAGTATCGAGTATACTCCAGGCAAGGCCAATGTGATTGCTGACGCTTTGAGCAGAAAGGCCTACTGCAACAGTCTGATTCTCAAGCCTTATCAACCCAAGCTTTGTGAAGCTTTCCGCAAACTTAATCTGCAAGTTGTTCCTCAAGGTTTCCTCACCAACCTTCAAGTCTCTC
This sequence comes from Triticum dicoccoides, assembly GCF_002162155.2. Taxonomy (NCBI): domain Eukaryota; kingdom Viridiplantae; phylum Streptophyta; class Magnoliopsida; order Poales; family Poaceae; genus Triticum; species Triticum dicoccoides. The sequence goes on from NC_041384.1 coordinate 440,430,183, forward strand.
CTACCTTGGAATACCAGATTCGCCAAGCCCAGCTTCTTGATGCTATGGTGAAAAAGGTGAAGATTGGGATTGCCAAGAGTCAGTCCAAGTACAAGTGCTACCGCCTTGATGACAAGGACACTCTCTTCTTCGAGGATCGTATTGTTGTGCCCAAAGGTGTCCTCCGTGAAGTGATCATGAACGAGGCTCACAATTCTCTCCTCTCCATCCACCCTGGGAGCACGAAGATGTATCGGGACCTTAAGCAAGCTTATTGGTGGACTCGAATGAAGCGCGAGATCGCTCAATTCATGAATGAATGTGATGTCTGCAGAAGAGTGAAGGCAGAACACCAAAGGCCAGCTGGTCTCCTCCAACCTCTTGCCATTCCAGAATGGAAGTTTGACCACATTGAGATGGACTTCGTGACTGGGTTTCCAAAGTCCAAGCGTGGCAATGATGCTATATTCGTTGTCATCGACAAACTCACCAAAGTGGCTCACTTTCTGCCTATCAAAGAGTCGATCACTGCAGCTCAATTGGCGGAACTCTATACCTCTCGCATTGTCTCTCTGCACGGTATTCCTCAAGTGATCTCTTCAGACCGTGGCAGCATCTTTACCTCGAAGTTTTGGGATTCTTTTCAGAAGGCCATGTGCACCAACATCCGTTTCAGCACTGCTTTCCATCCTCAAACAAGCGGTCAAGTCGAGCGTGTCAACTAGATTCTTGAAGATATGCTCAGGGCTTGTGTGATCTCCTCCGGCATGAAGTGGGAGGATTGTCTTCCTTATGCTGAATTCTCCTACAACAACAGTTTTCAAGCAAGTTCGGGCAAGGCCCCTTTTGAAATTCTGTATGGCAGGAAGTGCCGTACCCCTCTCAATTGGTCTGAAACCGGTGAACGTCAGCTTTTGGGTAATGACTTAATCACAGAAGCAGAAGAAATGTGCAAAGTCATTCGAGATAACCTCAAAGCAGCCCAATCCCGTCAGAAGAGCTACTATGATAGTAAGCGCCGTGATTTGGCTTTCGAGATCGGAGATCATGTTTACCTCCGTGTCTCTCCTATGAAAGGTACTCGTCGCTTCGGTATCAAAGGGAAGCTTGCCCCTAGATACGTGGGACCTTTCAAGATTGTCAGCAAGAGAGGCGACCTCACCTATCAACTCGAGCTTCCTTCAAACTTTGCAAATGTTCATGACGTGTTCCATGTCTCTCAGCTTCGGAAGTGCTTCAAGACTCCTGACCGCACCGTCAACTTCAAGGACATTGAGCTCCAAGAAGATCTCTCTTATCGTGAGCACCCAGTTGCTATTCTTGAAGAGACTGAACGCAAGACTCGCAACAAGTCAATCAAATTTCTCAAAGTCAAGTGGTCACACCATTCCGACTGTGAAGCTACCTGGGAACGTGAGGATCACCTCCGTTCTGAGTACCGGACGTTCTTTCAGTCCTAGATCTCGGGACAAGATCCTTTCGTAGTGGTGGAGTGTTGTAATACCCCGGATGTAACTTTCCCAACTTGTACTCCAACTCTTGCCGTTTCCGGCGTTAAGTTATTTTATTTTCTCGGGTTTGGGTTTTTGTCTCCGTGTGTTGTTGTCGTTGTCATGCATCTCATATCATGTCATCATGTGCATTGGATTTGCATACGTGTTCATCTCATGCATTCGAGCATTTTCCCCGTTGTCCGTTTTGCATTCCGGCGCTTCGTTCTCATCCGGTGGCCATTTCTAGCTTTCTTTCGTGTGTGGGGATTAAACATTTCCGGATTGGACCGAGACTTGCCAAGCGGCCTTGGTTTACTACCGGTAGACCGCGTGTCAAGTTTCGTGTCATTTGGACTTCGTTTGATACTCCAACGGTTATTCGAGGGACCGAAAAGGCCTCATGTGTGTTGCAGCCCAACACCCCTCCAATTTAGCCCAAAACCTACCAAACTCTGCTCCATGTCCTAGAGCGTTCGATCACGATCGCGTGGCCGAAAACCACACCTCATTTGGACTCTCCTAGCTCCACTTATGCCTATAAATAGGACCCCCCCCCCGAATTTCGGATCTCTCCCTCTCCCCGAAACCCTAAATCCCTCTCCGCCGCGCCGGACGTGTCCGACCCGACGCCCGCCGCCGCCTACAGCCAGTGGCTCGCCGCCACGTGGCATCGCCACCTCGCCGCCGCCGCGGCCTGGGAGGCCCAGATCGGGCCCCGCGAGCCCGAGCCGCCCCCGCGCCTCCTCACCTCGGTCGCCGCCGCCTCCCTCAGCTCCGGTGGGCGCCACCGCCGCGGGCCACCGCCGCCGCTGCCGCCGCGGGCCACCGCCCGGCCGCCGCACGCCACCGCGCCTGCCGCCGCCTCCTCCTCCGTCCGGCCGCTCCGGCCTCCTCCGACCTCCCCGGCGCCGCCCCGGTCTTCTTCCTCTCCGACGAACCTCGACTTCCGTGCTCCGGTGAACAATGCACGTCGGTGAGCCTCAGGAAGCGTGCAGATCTGAGATCTGAAATTTGACGGTTGACTTTTATCCCCGTAACCCTAATTTTTGTGCTAACTTTGACTGGCTATATCTTCGCATCCGTAGCTCCGTTTTGGACATATAGTATATCAAAATGTTCGTCTCGACGAGCACATCATTTCATTCCATTGCATCATTTTCATTTGAGTTCTTCCTGATGCCCGAAATGTTGTTAGGACGCTTCGTGAGTTAATTGACAGATCTGTTAGTTCATCTTAGACTTTTGTCATTTTTGCCATGATTATTGTGTGCATGATATGCGTGTTAGTCCTTCATATGTTTTGTTAAGCATCTTGTTATCTTTCCAGAGGTGCAACCCATGCATTTTTAGGATGTGTGTGGTGACTTGTGCAAGCTTGCAAAGTGAGGCACCCGGTAAATCTGTTTTCAGGGACTTAGTAGTTTCACTAAGTCTGGGATTGTTTAGTTCATGATGCCATATGTTCTTGTTGTTTCCTAATAATCCATGCCTCTTTTGAGGATGATCAGTAAGGGAGTTTTGTTAATCTTGTAGTGCTCTATCCATCCATGTCTTTGTTTGCAATTATGGAGCATCCTAGCTTGAGTCAATCGAGCTCTACTTTTGCTTCGTTGTGAATCCGGGCAGATCGTCAACTTGTTTGCGATTTTGCCGATGTTATTGTAGTGGATCCGTGCATGCTATGCCTTTGTTCTTTCTATGTCTAGCTTGTATTTTGTTCCTTCTTAAGGGATGTATGCTTGCCTTGCCATGACTTGCACCGTAGTGAGTGCATCGAGCTCGTTTACATGCCTTCGTGAGTTATATTTCAGCATGTCTCAGTTTTCACTAAGTCCGAAAACTGATTATCTTTTTGCTATGTTCGTGTGCTTGTTAGTATATTTTGTGATCCCTTTTGGCTCAAGGTCACTAAGGGACTTTTGTTAAGCTTGTTGAGTAGATCCATGTCATGTCTTTCTTTGTCATGTTCAGGTCCTGTAGCATGTTGTTTTGTTGCTCCGAAGAGGGCTATATGATCTGAAATTCCAGACAAGTGTTAATTTTACAAAAGTCTGAGATCTGTTTTACCATTTGCGTTTTTGCCATGCTTGTTTGAACCTGTTAATGGATGATTTGGACATAGCTCAGTGCTAGACTTTTGTTAAGCATCTTGTGTGCATCCCTGCCATGTATTTTGATGCCATGTTTGGTGGCTGTAGCATGTTCATCTCATTGCATTTAGATGCCTAGTTGCTGTAAATCGCACACCAGTGTCATATTTGAATCGCTTGCCATTTCCAAACCGTAACTCCGATTCCAGCGTTCTTTATATCGTTTTCAAGCGATTTCATCTCATCTTTCCAGTGGCACCCTTGGAATTCCAAGTTGAGGCCAGGTTCATGCATTTCCTGTCATATATGGCATTTTGCATCCCGCATAGCATGTCATCATTGCATCTTTTTGTTTGAGTTTGCACGTGGTTGATTGTATCCTTGTTGCTTGTTTGTCTTGTTTGGGTAGAGCCGGGAGACGGGTTCGCTAACGAGGAGCCCGTTGAGTTTGCTTGTGAGGATCCAGTCAACTCTGACAACTTTGCAGGCAAGATGATCATACCCTCGAAATCACTACTATCTTTGCTATGCTAGTTTGCTCGCTCTTTTGCTATGCCATTGCTATGATGCCTACCACTTGCTTGCAAGCCTCCCAAATTGCCATGTCAAACCTCTAACCCACCATTGTCCTAGCAAACCGTTGATTGCATATGTTACCGCTTTGCTCAGCCCCTCTTATAGCGTTGCTAGTTGCAGGTGAAGATTGGAGGCCGTTCCTTGTTGGAACATCTTTTATTTAATTGTTGGGATATCATTATATTGCCATGTTATCTTAAATGCATCTATATACTTGGTAAAGGGTGGAAGGCTCGGCCTCTCGCCTAGTGTTTTGTTCCACTCTTGCCGCCCTAGTTTCCGTCATATCGGTGTTATGTTCCCGGATTTTTGCGTTCCTTACGCGGTTGGGTTATAATGGGAACCCCTTGATAGTTCGCCTTGATTAAAGCTTTTCCAGCAATGCCCAACCTTGGTTTTATCATTCGCCACCTAGCCTCTTTTTCCCTTGGGTTACCGGAGCCCAAGGGTCATCTTATTTTTACCCC
>NC_041384.1:440435073-440515063 GCF_002162155.2 Triticum dicoccoides
TGCCTGCGGGGCCACCTCGGGGAAACTTGAGGGTTGGTTTTACTCGTAGCTAGTCTCATCTGAGTGTGCCCTGAGAACGAGATATGTGCAGCTCCTATCGGGATTTGTCGGCACATTCGGGCGGTGTTGCTGGTCTTGTTTTAACCTGTCGAAGTGTCTTGAGTTACCGAGATACCGAGTCTGATCGGAACGTCTTGGGAGGAGGTCTATTCCTTCGTTGACCGTGAGAGCTTGTCATGGGCTAAGTTGGGACTCCCCTGCAAGGATTGAACTTTCGAAAGCCGTGCCCGCGGTTATGGGTAGATGGTAATTTGTTAATGTCCGGTTGTAGATAACTTGAACCTTAATTTAATTAAAATAAATCAACCGAGTGTGTTACCGTGATGGCCTCTTCTCGCCGGAGTCCGGGAAGTGGACACGGTGTTGGAGTAATGTTTACGCAGGTTGTTCTCTAGTTTCTCGCTCGTGCTTTGCCTCCTCTTCTCGCTCTCTTTTGCGAATAAGTTAGCCACCATACTTGCTAGTCGCTTGCTGCAGCTCCACTCATATTCACCTGCCATACCCATAAGCTTAAATAGTCTTGATCGCGAGGGTGCGAGATTGCTGAGTCCCTGTGGCTCATAGATTACTATTACACCAGATGCAGGGCCTGATGATTCCACTCCAGGAGACGCGTATGAGCTCAAGTGGGAGTTCGACGAAGACTCTCAACGATACTATGTTTCCTTTCCTGATGATCAGTAGTGGTGCCCAGTTGGGGGTGATTGGGACCGTGTCGCATGTTGGGTTCTCTTTTATTTTGGCGCCGTAGTCGGGCCATGAGTGTTTGGATGATGTAATGTTATTTATGTACTTGATTGACGTGGCGAGTGTAAGCCAACTATGTTATCTCCCCTTTATTATTTACATTACATGGGATGTTGTGAAGATTGCCTAACTTGCGACATATGCCTTCAATCCGATTATATCTCTAAGTCGTGCCTCGACACGTGGGAGCTATAGTCGCATCGAGGGTGTTACACAAAGAGTACCGAGGCATCAGACAAATGTTGCCATATCGGTGCAATGAGACCAAGACCAGGCGGACGGCAAGACGGTGGTCATGATGGAGCCCAAGACGGCGTCACCACCAGAGCCTTTCGCAGGCGAAGACCCCTTTTGTCAGGATAGTTTGTACTAGCTGCCCCCCTTCAAATTTTCCCGCCGTTGTTGGCTCCCTTCCCGCTCAACATTTTGGGAGAGGACCAGGGCCTATATAAGTAGAGCTAGCCACTATAGTGGAGGCATCTCACCTTAGCTTGATCCAATCTGATCGAGAGCCCACCAAGCACAAGAACACCTCAACCTCAGGAGGTTGTTCTTCCCTTTGTACTATTCATCATCAGCCCAAGAGGCAATTCACCACCACACCACTGGAGTAGGGTATTACACCACAACGGTGGCCCGAACCAGTATAAATCTCGTGTCTTTCTGTGTTGTGAGTTCGTCGAGTTCGTCCGTGAGATCTTAGTGAGCCAGGGCGTAGATCGGTATGAGGGAAAGACTTCGCGCCCACCCCAGTGTTCGAACCTTAAGGGTTTGCAGGAACCCCACATCTGACATTTGGCGCGCCAGGTAGGGGTGCGCCGTAGCTTCCCTATCATCGATCAGTCAATCAGTCGCTCCATCATCTCCATGGTGGACGCTCGCCGTGCTCGAGCTGAGCGTCGGGCTGCCCTCACCGCCCGTGTTGCCCAGACGGCTCCCGTCGGCGGGCCACCTCGTCGTTCTCCGTCTCCCGCCATCAACGCCACCATCGTCCCGGCGGGGAACGAGCAGCAGGCGTCCTTGCTGCATCCATCGGTGCGGCAGGACGGCCACACCGCCACTCCGTCGCTGACCCCAGCCGACTCTTCGTCTCACGCACGCCATGCTCCCATGGAGGCGCAGGCCGCGCTCATCGCAGCAAACGAGCTCATGCATTACCGCCCAGTCGACGACATCTATGAGGAGTGGCTCGATCGCGTCGCCGAGCTCGTCCGTGCCGCAGGGGGCTCCCCGGCGCCGTCCCTCTCTCTGCCTCACCCTCAGCCAGCCTCGGGCGATGAGGCCCATGGCGCGCCTCCACCACCTCTGCCCCAAGATGGTGCCTTGGCACCAAGGCACGCGGTTCCGTGACGTGATACAGAATGCCCGATGCTCGGACGCAAAGAGAGAAGCTGCCAAGAAGTCCCACTGCCGCGAGAAGCTGCACCCGCGCTTCCCGCGCCACCTCATCAAGACCGCGCACCGCCTGCAGCGGCGCCTCACAGACCTCGTCAAGACCAAGTTCCACCTCCGAAGCGGGCCCCAGCATGTTGGGATCTACGGTAGGATGCGTCGACTGCAAATTAAAACTTCCTACGTGTAGAACAACCAAGAACATGCTACGGGAGATGGATCACAGTTCGTTACCACTAGACGCGCAGTGCCGGGCAGCGGAAGAAGAGTTGGGGCAGCGCGTCCGCGTGGATCGTCTCCTCCTCGTCCGATCTCCCTCGTACAGCCGGTGGTCGGTTCCCACGTACAGGTTCGCCGGAGCGGCGCAAGTGCACCGCCTCTAACGGTATCCGTGTGTGCAGGAGGAACGTCGTGCGGCGGACTGCTAGGTCCGATTACACAACCGGCGGCGAGTGGAGGTGTCTATTCGCAACACATGCAAACCCTAGTGACAGCACCGAAGCGATGAACCGTGTGAGTGTGCGGCACCTCCACTATATATAGGTGTCCGTCGCGGGCTCAACACTTGGGCCTCGCACAGACCCTAAAGCCCATAAGTCTACTCAGCCACAATCCGAATACAGTTCGGATCACATCCGACCAGTGTCCTCGGATCCAACCTCGTAGGTTCCTTCCCTTAAGCGCGCGACCCCTTAGGTTCAAGTCGGCTTGGTCGCAGTTCGGATCACCTTCGAACTGCATAGTTGGTAGAGGCCTCTAGCAAGGCATGCAGAACACCAAGCAGACTATGAAGCTGGTAAGCGAACCTATACATCATACTTCCATTCCTTTTTCCACACGATATATGTTGTCGAGATCAAGGCGAGTCTGTCATCCTTGTGCTAGCCCGACCTCTTTCTTGTTCCAGTGATGCCGACCACAAACCGGATTATCTCATAATCCTTGTCGCATGGCCATGCTTATTTGGTCGGATCACACGAGGGGCCCAGAGTATATCTCTCCTGATTGGAGGGGCAAATCCCACCTTGCTCGACCACGTCTCGCAGCATGGTTCTGGACAAACCCGAAACCTACCTTTATAACTACCCAGTTATGGAGTAGCGTTTGGTCGGCCCAAAGCAAGTCTGTCACCATCCCGAGTACATGCGTCAGCTCACGTCTTAGGACATAGAACATATGTTGTACTAGAGACTCACAGATGACATATCGATGCGTCTCATAGTTGGATCTGTCCGACTCGGACCTTATCTCGACTCGGATCCGACTACGTCGAATCCGACCAGATCCTTCCAAGTCCATATTATCCGGTTAGCATCCAATGCTCCATGTCTAGTGAGACCAAGCCATCGACCGTGTCATATGCTAGTCTAGTTGGCTGCGCGTCCACACAACCTTTTCGACTAGGGACCTTTTAGGACAGTCATCATACAATGCATAGTCCCACAAACAAGTCACGTACTTGCTGATACACATCATTTATAATGTCCAAGGACTATCTTCATTCATAAACACGTAGGAAATATCATCATACATGATTGCCTCTAGGGCATATCTCCAACAGTCTCCCACTTGCACTAGAGTCAATCAAATAGACATCGAATGCCCATAGCTCTAACGTGCCCCTCATGCTTGGGTTGTGGAAGCGGCTTAGTCAACGGATCCGCAACATTTGCATCCGTGTGAATTTTGCATAACTCTACATCACCACTCTTTACGATCGTTCGTATCAGGTGATATTTCCGATCTATGTGTCTGACCTTCTGGTGATTCCTCGACTCCTTGGCTTGTGCGATGGCACCAGAATTATCACAATAAAGGTCCAACGGTTTTACCGAGGCTGGGAAAATACCAAGATCATCCAGAAAGTTCCGGATCCAAACACCTTCCTTTGTAGCTTCACAAGCCGCAATGTATTCAGCTTCTGTAGTAGAATCGGCCACCGTATCTTGCTTGGAACTCATCCAGCTCACTGCTCCTCTGTTCATGTCGTACACGAATCCAGACTGTGATCGACAATCATCTCTGTCGGTTTGGAAACTAGCATCGGTGTAACCCCTTACGACAAGCTCTTCCTCACCTCCATAAACTAGGAATATCTCTTTAGTCCTTTTCAGGTACTTCAAAATAGTCTTTACCGCTGCCCAGTGACTCTCACCTGGGTTGGCCTGGTATCTACTTGTTAGGCTTATTGCAAAAGCAACATCGGGTCGCGTACATATCATGGCATACATGATGGATCTGATTGCCGAGGCATATGGAATCCTACTCATCCCGCTTTGCTCATCAGATGTCGAAGGACTCTGAGTCTCGCTTAGCCTTATACCATGTGAGAGTGGCAAGAACCCTTTCTTTGCCTCACTCATGTTGAACCGCTTCAACACTTTATCTATGTACGTGCTCTGGCTTAAGCCGAGCAGCCTCCTTGATCTATCTCTATAGATCTTAATGCCTAAAATGTACATTGCCTCACCAAGGTCCTTCATCGAAAACTTGCTATTCAATGACTCCTTGACCAAGTTCAGCATCGAAATATCATTTCTGATCCGTAGTATATCATCCACATACAAGATCAAAAACACTATCGAGCTCCCACTTAACTTCTTGTATAAACAAGAGTCCTCTTCGCTTTTGATGAAGCCGAAACCAGTGACGACCTCATCAAAATGAATGTTACAGCTCCGAGATGCTTGCCTCAACCCATAAATGGATCTCTTGAGCTTGCATACCTTACTAGTGCTAGTCGGATCGACAAAACCTTTGGGCTGTATCATATACACGTCCTAGGTTAAATTTCTGTGAAGGAAAGCCGTCTTGACATCCATCTGCCATATCTCGTAATTGAAATATGCAGCTATAGCTAGTACGATCCTCACCGACTTCAGCATTGCTACCGGCGAGTAAGTCTCGTCGTAGTCAATTCCTTGAACTTGTCCATAACCCTTAGCGACAAGCCGAGCTTTGTGGATCTAAACATTTCCATCCACATCGGTTTTCTTTTTAAAGACCCATTTGCAACCAATGGCTGTTACGCCTGGCAGCGGATCAACCAAGTCCCAAACTTGATTCTCATCCATGGACTTTAACTCGGATCTCATGGCCTCCAGCCATGCCTCGGAATCTGGGCTCACCATCACTTCCGCATATGTGGCCGGCTCGTCGCTTTCTAGCAACAATACATCACACACTCTGCGCAATCTTTCCGACCTCCGTGGTTCCGGTGCCGCTTCCACTACGAGTTCCCTGACTGACTCCGGTATGATCTCATCACCAGCCGAGCCGTCCCCAAGTGGTCCTTGAATTTCTTCAAGTCGGACCGTCCTCCCACTGGCCTCCCGACTGAGAAACTCTTTCTCAAGGAAAACCCCGTTCCGAGCAACAAACACTTTGTTCTCTTCCCGGTTGTAGAAGTTATATCCCAAGGTTTCCCGCGGATATCCCATGAATATGCATTTATCCGACTTGGGTGTAAGCTTGTCTGACATAAGTTTCTTGACAAATGCTTCACAACCCCAAATCTTTAGAAAAAACAAACTGGGACTCTTCCCGGTCCACATCTCATGTGGTGTCTTGTCTACGGATTTTGATGGTACCCTGTTAAGTGTGAAAGTTGTAGTTTCTAGAGCGTATCCCCAGAATGACAAGGGTAAATCCGACTTGCTCATCATAGATCGAACCATGTCCAACAAGGTGCAATTCCTCCGTTCCGATACACCATTTTTCTGTGGCGTACCCATAGGTGTGAGCTGAGGTACTATACCTCTGCTTTTCAGATGATCATCAAACTCCTGGCTCATGTACTCACCTCCACGATCAGATCGTAGAAGTTTTATAGTCTTGCCGAGCTGATTCTCCACCTCATTTTGAAACTCTTTGAACTTTCAAAAGTCTCTGACTTGTGCCTCATCAAATTGATATATCCATATCTACTCAAGCCGTCGGTAAAAGTCACAAAGTACTGATAGCCACCTCTGGCAGTTGTGCTCATTGTTCCACACACATCACTGTGTATCAGTTCCAATAGCTCGGATGCCCTCTCGCAACTCTTTGCGAAAGGAGATTTAGTCATCTTGCCGAGCAAGCATGATTCGCATGTCTCGAATGATCCAAAGTCGGTCCAAGTTAGGAGTCCATCATCATGGAGCTTCTTCATGCGTTTTAGACTAATGTGTCCAAGCTGGCAATGCCAGAAGTATGTCAGATTTATCTCATTGGGCTTATGCCTCTTGATATTCACGTTATAGACTGGTTCTTGTTCTAGATTCAATATAAATAACCCATCAACAATGGGTGCATAGCCATGGAACATACCATTCAAATAAATCGAACAACCATTGTCCTTTAAATTGAATGCATAACCCTGGCTCATCAAGCATGAGGCAGAAATAATGCTCCGACTAAGTGCAGGAATGTAATAACAATTATTCAATTCCAAAATAAATCCAGAAGGAAGTTGGAGCTGCATCGTGCCAACCTCCAACCAGCCCCTACATCGAGTTGCAAATATGAACAACCGATCCGGTATCAAATACCCAAGAGCTACTAGGTATGTTAGCAAGGTAAATGTCTATAACATATGCAACAAGTGTACCTTTGCCTGAAGCAGCATTCCCGGCCTTCTTGCCATGCTCTGCAAGCCACTTGCTACAGTTCCTCTTCCAGTGACCAGTTTCCTTGCAATGATAGCAAATGGTCTTTGAGACCGGTCCAGACTTCGGTGCAGCAGTGGAGGTTACCATCTCCGTGCCCTTTGCCTTAGCCTTCTTCTTAGACCAACTCTTCTTGAACTTAGCCGATTTCTGCACCATCAACACTTGATGCGTGCCTTTCTTAATATCTTGCTCTGCCACTTTGAGCATCCCATGCAATTCAGTGAGCTTCTTATCCATGCCATGCATATGATAGTTCGAGAGGAACGTCCCATAGCTGGGCGGAAGAGAACCCAGAACTGCATCAGTAGCCAGCTCATCCAAGAGCGGGAAGCCCAACCGATCCAAAGCTTGCACATATCTGATCATCTTGATCACATGCGGGCTCAGTGGATCACCTTCCTTCATCTTACAATCCATCAAGGATCGCCAGATGTTGAACCTTTCGGTCCTAGCCTGCACCTGAAACATGCTCTTGAGACTCTCGATCATATCGAAAGCCCCAACGTCTTCGAAATGCTGCTGCAAATTGGGCTCCATACAAGCCAACATGAGGCAGCTGATATTATTTGATTCATCAACGAGTTTCTGGTAGGAATTCTTGGTTATGGTACTAGCATTTTCGGCAGGTTCCTCTGGAAGCAGATCCTCTAGAACATGTTCCTTTTTATCATGCTTGAGAACAATTCTCAAATTTCTATACCAGGTAGTAAAGTTTGTTCCATTCAGTTTACCCTTTTCCAGAATTGATTTCAATGCAAAGTTGGTTTGAGCAGGTGGTGCCATTGATCTACAACAGAAAAATATTCAATCACTAAGCAATGTGTTTATGTAGAGTAATTCTAGCCTTAAACAGAAATACTCCCACTGAAGTGAGCATCCCTCCGCAAACTCTCAGTGATTCAGGATCCGACTAGCACATGTGTCGGAGTAATGGGCCACGGGTAGGCCGACCCGACCCCCAGAACCTTTCAAGACATCGGGGCAGGCTACGCCCCTCAAGACCCCGGGACGAAAAGCCGCCTTCTGAGGAACCAACGGCAAAGGTGGCCGACTGACCACTCACGGCCGAGTCCCAGGGACGACTTCAAGGAGAGCCGACTTCCAGAGAAGCTGGCTTAGGGGAGTCGGCCTGCAACTCCAACAGCCCCCACGACCTCATCAAGTGGGACAGGGCACGGGAGTGGCAATAATGAAGCCCGCTCCTGCCCCTTACCAAGGGCAGGCATGGCTTCAGCACGTCGTACCCTGGAAGATCTCCGTGCGGTGTGGCACTGTTGCCATGCCAGCCCTGACATCAGCACCGAAGGACCGAATCCTGCACCCACGACGGCTTGTCTGTACGGCCTAGAGGCAGCAGGTCCCACCAGTCGGTGAGACCCCAGGAGACGGCAAGAGGACCACCAATCCGACCCGTCAGGAGTTGGCCCGGGGGAGTCGGCCGAGCCCTCCCCCGTGGCCCACGCGCCATTAATCAAGATGTGATGGGGAGTGGCGACAGTGATCGCCCGCCGGGCGGCGGGGCTGTTGCCACGACCTCATGATCAAACTCGCGTCATCAGAAGCACGGCTACAGTAATCAGCAGCCAGCAAGACCCGCCCGCGGCGGACGCGGCCTGTCGGCTCCGTACCAGGCCAGTCGGCGGGGCCCAGCAGTCGGCAGGCCCTAGCGGTCGGCGGAGAAGACGGAGGCCAGAGGCACTGACGGCTGGGCCCGCGTCCAGCCGGATTACCATTGTACCCCTGGGGGGTAGGCCTATATAAACCCCCAGGGCACCCATGCAAAGGGTTGGAACCCATTAGCTCTAGACCAGATCATATAGAAGGGAGAGAGCTAGCCTTGCCCTCTCCTACAACCAGAAAACAGCTCAAGGAGCAACCGTGTAAACACTTTGCCATAGTGATCATGCGGAAACCCCACAGAGCAGCAGTAGGGGTATTATCTCCCCGAAGAGCCCCGAAGCTGGGTAAGATTCGCCGGTGTGCATGCCTTCGCCTCATCCCGTTTCCAGGCACCGGCGACGTTCTACTCGCCCCCACCATGATAAGCCATCCGTTGGCATATGTCGCACGAAACCCCCGACATTTGGCGCCCACTTTGGGCCTAGTGCACCGCCGTCCGGAGATCTATTCTAGACGGGAACCCTTTTCCTCCCTGGCGAGCGCAGCCAGCCAGGCACGCCAGACGGAGTTTGCACTGACGCGCTAAGCGGCGTTGAGATCGCCTGCGCGGCCAGCTCCTTGGACGAACTTGTCGGCGAGGTCCGCCTCTCCGACGAACCTGCGTCCGACGCAGGCACGGGCGGCCCCGAGAACCTCCTCGCGGGCCTCCTCGATCAACTCCACGTTTCCGGCGAGCCTGCCATAGACTTGGAGTGCGTAGGCTCCACCGACCCGATGCTGGTCGACTCCGACACCGTGTCGCTCGACGCGTTCCCCACCAATGTGGTAGTCTATGATGAACCTCTCCCTTGCGCAGAGAGCAATGGAAGCACCGTCACCGAGGTGCTAGTCATCAGTCATGACGAGCTCCCCGGCGGAGGAGTGCACGACTCACTCGGTGTGGCACTGCAAGACCTAACTGCACCCATTCGAGAAGACGCTGATGCGGAGACGTTGGAGGCGCGCCGCCTTCAGCTCATTGAAGGCGCGAAGAAGCTGGCCAACATGAGACGATTGTCAGAAGCCTACCAGCGGGAAATGGATCGCGCCGTCGGCGGCTCGCCGGCCCTGGCGGGGCCGAGCCGCCTTGGCGCGGTCCAGCAGCGTGGCATGGCCATCGCCAACCTGTTTGGGGCAAGCCGCCTTGTGTATGCTACACCAGCGGAGAACATCCGAGCCGCCCAGGCAGCGGCGGATAAGCTGGACAATTTCCAGGGCGAAGAACGCCGCCTCATGATGGAGTGAGTCCAGCGGCTCCTCAACGTGGTCGTCGCGCAGAACGAGGCTGGCTGCTGCACGGAGGCGCCGTAGCGGCCAAACGACGACCTTCACCAAGATCAAGGCGCGACGTCTCGGATGCCGACTGGCGGCGCCTGAGGAAGAAGAGACAAGGAGCCGGCTGTCAGCCACAGTCGGACTCGCATTACCATAGAGCGCGACCAAGACGGCTGCCCCAGAGCAGTGGAACGACGGGACGACTGTTCGCTTCCCCCTCCCCGCAAGGAGAGGCGAGTCTCCCCGCCACCTGTTGACCATCCGACTCTCGGTGACCGCCTTGGCCGCCGAGAGGGAGTTGGAGAGAATGACGCCCGCCACCGGATCGACCGACTTCACCGATCCTTAGCGCTAGAAGAAGAAGACGAGCTGGGTCCGCCTTGTTTCGGGCCCCGCATTTGGGACGAACCCTTTCCCAGAGGATTCACGCTCCCAAGAGACACGCCCAAGTATACCGGCTCCGTGAAGCCGGAAGACTGGCTAGTCGACTACTCCACGGCTGTCAGCATAGCAAACGGCAACAAGCGTGTCGCCGTAAAGTATGTTCCGCTCATGCTCCAGGGCACGGCCCGGACATGGCTGAACAGCCTAAAGCCCCACATCATCAACAGCTGGGTCGACTTCACCGAAGCATTCGTCCGCAACTTCATCAGCACGTACAAGCGCCCTCCTAAGCCTCGTCAGCTCTCCTTGTGCGTGCAAGGCCCTGACGAGTCGACTCGCGATTACCTCACACGTTGGGCCGAGCTTCGGAACTCCTATGATGGCGTGCACGAGGTGCAGGCCATCGAGTACTTCATAGCCGGGTGCAGAGAAGGCACCCTCCTCAAGCACAAGCTCATCTGCGATGATCCAGAAACCCTCGACGAGCTGCTGATCATAGCGGACAAGTATGCCACGGCCGACTCATCCATGAAGGCGGAGATTCAAATCAGCACAACTGGCAAAGTGGCCCCTGAAGCTCCAAGAACTCCGGCGGCAGACGCCAGCCGGCGCCAACAGCAGGGCAACAACAAGCACAAAGCCCCGCAGCCGGCAAGTCGCGACCGTTGAAGCCCAGCAGCCAAATGAGCAGCCTCCGCCCAAGCGACAGAAAGGTGGCAAGCCAAACTGGTTGCCGGCCTTCTCCTACGAACAGACCCTGGATGGACCTTGCAAGTTCCATAGCGGCGCAAAGCCGTCGAATCACACAACCCGGAAGTGCTACTGGCTCACCAGGATCGCCAAGGAAGACGGCCTCCTGCCTCCCCCGCCTGCTGGGCAGCCGCCTCCGCTGCCGCCCCAGCAGCCGGCTGTCAGGCCAGTCGGCGCAGTACAAGATGAATACCCTGAAGAGCACGGAGCCTACGTGGTGTTCACCAGTGTGGCTGATGATCGACGCAGCAGGCGGCTGTAGCGACAAGAGGTGAATGCCGTAGCATCGGAGACGCCAGAGTTCATGCACTGGTCCGAGAAGCCCATCAGCTGGAGCAGGGCCGACCACCCAGAAGTGATGCCGAGTCCGGGCTCCTATGCCTTGGTCCTGGACGCCACCTTTGCTACGGACAGACGAGCCGCGCGTTTCTCGCGAGTTCTGATAGACGGAGGCAGCAGCATCAATATCCTGTACAAGGACACCATGGAGAAGTTAAAAATCAAGCGAAGACAGCTTCAGAACAGCCGAACTGTGTTCCACGACATTGTTCCCGGGCTTTCCTGCTCACCAATCGGCAAGATCTTGATGGACGTCCTCTTCGGAGACAAAGATCACTTCCGCCGAGAATCTGTTTGGTTTGAGGTGGTGGACCTCGAGAGCCCATACCATGCGCTGCTCAGCCGACCCGCCTTGGCCAAGTTCATGGCGGTCCCCCACTACGCCTACCTCAAGATGAAGATGCCCAGTTCCAGGGGAATTCTGACTATGGCTGGCGACTACCGGAAGTCGTCTGCTTGCGCGGCTGAGAGCAGTCGGCTGGCCGAGTCCCTGGTAATCGCGGCCGAGAAGCGGCTCCTTGAGCGAGTTGTGGTGATGGCCGGCAAGCAGCCTGAGGTATCGCCCAACCCAAAAGATTCGGAGGCTGAGGGTTCGTCCAAGCCAGCCAAAGAGACAAAGAAGATACCCTTGGATCCGGAGCACCCAGAGAGGTACGCTATCGTAGGTGCAAACCTCGACAGCAAATAGGAAGGCGAGCTCGTCGATTTCCTCCGTGAAAATCGGGACATCTTCACATGGTCCCCCAAAGACATGCCAGGTGTACCGACGGAATTCGTCGAGCACAAGTTACATGTCCGATCTGATGCAAAGCCAGTCAGGAAGTCCCTGCGCCGCCTATCAGAAGAGAAGAGAAGAGTTGTTGGAGAAGAGATAGCCCGACTCCTAGCAGCCGGCTTCATTATGGAAGTGTTCTTTCTGAATGGCTAGCAAATCCGGTCTTGGTACTAAAGAAGAACAAGCAGTGGCGAAGGTGTATCGACTACACGAGCCTCAACAAGGCCTGCCCCAAGGACACATTTGCTCTACCAAGAATCGATCAGGTGATAGACTCCACAGCCAGATGCGAGCTGTTGAGTTTTTTGGATGCATACTCAGGATATCACAAGATCAAGCTGAACCCGGCTGATAGACTGAAGACCGCCTTAATCACGCCGTTTGGAGCCTTCTGCTACCTCACCATGACGTTCGGCTTAAGGAATGACGGCGCCACCTTTCAGCATTGTATGCAGAAGTGCCTCCTCAAGCAGCTCGGCAGGAACGCCCACGTCTACGTGGACGATGTGGTGGTGAAGACGGAAAAGCGTGGGACACTGCTGGAAGACCTCAAGGAGACTTTTGAGAACCTACGCCGATTCCAGATTAAGCTCAACCCTGAGAAGTGTGTCTTCGGAGTACCAGCCGGCCAGCTCCTTGGCTTCCTGGTCTCTGAACGCGGCATAGAATGCAACCCAGTAAAGATCAAGGCCATTGAGAGAATGGAGGTACCCAGCCGACTGTTGGATGTGCAAAAGTTCACCGGCTGTTTGGCGTCCATCAGTCGATTCATCAGTCGGATGGGCGAGAAAGCTCTCCCCCTATACTAACTCATGAAGAAGACCACTTTTTTCGAGTGGAACCATAAGGCGGACGGAGCTTTTCTCCAGTTGAAGAAGATGCTGACCACTCCACCGGTCCTGGCGGCTCCGACTCCAAAGGAACCTATGCTCCTGTACATCGTCGCCACCAGCCGAGTAGTCAGCATGGTCATTGTAGTGGAACGCAAGGAGGAAGGCAAGGCGCTACCTATCCAGAGACCGGTGTATTACCTGAGCGAGGTACTGTCGACCTCCAAACAGAACTACCCCCACTACCAGAAGATGTGCTATGGCGTGCACTTTACTGCCAAGAAATTGAAGCCTTACTTTCAAGAGCATCCAATCACGGTGGTCTGCACGGCCCCAATTGCCGAGATCATTGGTAGCCGAGATGCTTCTGGCAGAGTGGCCAAATGGGCCATAGAGCTGGCTCCCTACACCATCCACTACCAGCCCCGCACCGCTATCAAGTCACAAGCACTGGCCGACTTCCTCGTCGACTGGGCCGAGACCCAATACCTACCACCAGCGCCTGATTCCACCCATTGGCGGATGCATTTCGACGGCTCCAAGATGCGCACTGGCTTGGGAGCCGGCGTCGTCCTCACCTCTCCCAAAGGCGACAAGCTCAACTACGCGCTGCAAATCCACTTTGCCGCCTCCAACAATGTCGCCGAGTACGAGGCGCTCATTCACGGGCTCCGGCTTGCCAAAGAACTCGGCATCCGCCGGATCTTGTGTTATGGCGACTCGGACTTAGTGTCCAACAATCATCTGGCGACTGGGATGCGAAAGATGCAAACATGGCGAGTTACCGTTTCCTCGTACAGCAACTCAGCGGGTATTTCGAAGGGTGCGAGTTCCTCCATGTGCCAAGAAACGACAACGACCAAGCAGACGCCTTAGCATGAGTCGGCTCTATGCGCCAAGCAATACAGTATGGCGTCGCCCTTCAACGCCTCCTCAAGCCACCTGTCAAGCCTCCACCAGAATCAGACTCCATTTTTGTGCCGGCTGCTCCCGAAGACGTCGGATTCGACTCCAGAGCCCTGGCAGTCGGCGCGGGGATTTTGGCGGATGACTCCAAAGCCGCCACAGTCAAACCCGACCCGGGGACTGCGGTGGCGGACTCAAAGACTCCAGAACTTGGCCCAAGGACCGCGCCAGTCGGCCTGGGGACTTCATTAACCCAGCAAGCGGTTGTTGACTCCAACCCGCCGCCTCGCAGCCCAACCGCCCTCGTCCAAGTCGAAGAAATAGCAGCACCCTCATGGGCCCAGCCCATCCTCAAATTCTTGGTGAACAAAGAGCTGCCGACTGATGAGACCTCAGCTCGGCAAATACAACGCCGGGCGGCAGCCTACACCATAGTCAACAGAGAGCTGGTCACGCGCAGCATCACTGGTGTCTACCAGCACTGTGTAGAGCCAGAGCAAGGCCAAGTGATTCTCAAGGACATCCATCAAGGCAAGTGCGGCCACCATGCGGCCTCAAGAGCACTCGTCGCCAAAGCCTTTCGACACGGTTTCTTCTGGCCAACTGCCTTTGAAGAGGCCAAGGAGTTGGTCCAAAAATGCAAAGGGTGCCAGAAGTTCAGCTCCAAGCCGCACCAGCCAGCTTCTGCACTCAAGACCATCCCCATTGCCTGGCCTTTCGTAGTTTGGGGTCTAGACATGGTGGGACCATTCAAGAAGGCACGAGGTGGCTTAACTCACCTACTTGTCGTGGTGGACAAGTTCACCAAGTGGATAGAAGCGAAGCCAATCAAGAAGCTAAACGGTCCAACTGCTGTGACTTTCATCACTGATATCACAATTAGGTATGACATACCACACAACATCATCACCGACAATGGCACAAATTTCGCCAAAGGCACCTTGGCCCGTTTTTGCGCAACACAGGGCATCCAACTGGACCTACCGTCCGTCGCCCATCCACAGTCAAATGGCCAAGTGGAGTGAGCAAACGGCCTCATCCTGTCCGGCATCAAGCCTCGGCTGATCGAGCCTCTGGAGCGCTCGGCTGGCTGCTGGCTCAATGAGTTGCTAGCCGTCCTCTGGAGTCTGCGCACGACTCCAAACAAGTCAACCGGCTTCACGCCCTTCTTCCTCGTCTACGGTGCCGAAGTCGTCATCCCAACGGACATACAGTTCGACTCCCCACGAGTCACCATGTACACCGAGGAGGAAGCAGAAGAAGCACGACAAGACGGTGTTGATCTGCTGGAAGAGGGCCGGCTGTTGGAAGGTTTTCACAATTTCTTTTTGTTAAAAAGAATTCCTAAAATTTTGGATTAATTCTTCCCAATTCAAAAAATTATCCTCTTGCCATGTCCTATGTAAAATATTTTCTTCCAAAACCCACCTCCCTACTTTGGATCAAGCCAAGCATCCAATTCCAACAAGTTTCAACCTCTTTTAAATTTTATTTCTATTTATTTTAACCTCAAAATCATTTTTTGTCATTTATTTGGACTATGGTGGTTTACAAAGGAACTACCAAATTTCCTTTGAATCCTGATCCCAAATAAACTTCTCTCGCTAGTCCTTAGTACCCTCAATCTAGATCCATCAAGATCTGCTTGTCCACAGTTCAAAATTTTCAAAATTTGCCTGCTGCAAGTTTGGACCAGATTTGCCATTTTTGGTGAAATTCATTCTTTTTTCTTTTCCTAAAAATCTGAGATAAATCACGCAGTCTCTAGATGCATCAAGAGATCACCTCACCAATTCCCAGCTCAAGAAAATTTTTCCACGTGCCCAAATCATTTCGTCGAACAATTGGTGTGCACTGTTTCTGTTCAAGTTCAGAAAATTCAGTGCTTCAGTTCAGACGACAGTGCCTTTTCTTCAGAACCGCGGCGTCAATCTCGCCAGTGCACGCGTTGGCGCCTTGTTCTCTGCTCCTCCTTCTATCCAGTGCGCCGCACGATCGTTTGGACGGACACAAGCGTCGGTGGCGACGTGTCTCGCCAACACCGGCGTCTTCCACGGTGGCAGAACCGCCCATGGTGGCCAACAGGGGCCAGCCCTGCAGAACGGCGCCATCCAGCACCGCCCACACCACCAGGAGCCTCCGCGTGGCCGCCCTTTCCCCCTGTGCATGCTGCAGAGCCGTCGCCGTGGCCTGAGAGGCGCGGAGCGCGCTCTCTGCCGCCGACGAGCCCGTGAGGCTATTCCGTCGAAACCACAGGAGTAGATCAAATCCAACCAAGGCTAGGCGTTGGACGGTGCCAGTGGACCAATCCACAGCTGCCCAGTCACCTAAACCGCCTGTCCGACGACTACCTCGCCGTAATCACTTGCCGGAGATATCCCGTTCTCGGCAACCGCCTCAGACCGGCTATAAAAGGAGTCCTCGAGCTCGTTCTCGACCCAGCACCACCCCTCCACCTCGCTAGTACTGCACCCATCCACTAGGAGGACCTCGAGGAGGCCTTCTTCCCCAACTCCGGACGCCCCGATCTACCTCGGGCTCCGGCAAGGTTCTCTCTGGTGAGGACACCCCCGCCTCCCAAACCTTGCCAGCAGCCTCCTAGTGCACCCACTCTTCTAACCCGAGCCCCAATTTGATGTTTGCAGCCCTCCTCGGTGAGATCCAACACCGCCCGAACCACCGTCCGCCGGAGTGGAGGCCGCCGTCGACGTGGTGCTCGCCGACGACCAACTCCTCCACCCACAGGCGCGGGAGGGCATCGTGAGTCCGTAGGTACCATACCCTCCCCCTACCTCGCTGTGGATCGACGCCGGCGACCACCTGGTCCTCGGGCGCCGGTGTGCTCTGTTTTGATTTTTAAACCTGACGGGTGGGATCCCCTCGTCAGCCTCTCCTCTCTATTTCAAACCGTTTTCTGTTGGCGCTTTCGGCCCGGGTGCGTTTTCTCCTCTGGAAGGCGTATTCCAACCGAAGCGTTTTTTGTTTTTATAAACTAGCCCCTGGAAAGTTTCTGTTTCATCACAGATTAGTCCCTGGACTAAAACCTTTATAACTTTTAAACAAAAGATGATTTTGAGTTGATTCTTTTTCTGTCATCTTTATTTTTTTGTCTAGTTTTTTTTTCCATATTTATTTGAAAAATATTTGGAGAAATTTTTATGCACGCACGGTATTCACGTTAGTATCCGATTTTTTATATCGTAGATACCGATGGAGGTGATGGAACCGCAAACTTCGCCGAGCTAGACTCCGACTACTCCGAACCAGGCAAGCATGTTTGAACCTTTGATATGATGAGTGTTTTGCATGTTTGCTTTAGTAGTTTTCTCATGGCATGTTTATATAAGCATTAGCGAATGTTATATTGCATGCAAGGCAAGCTACAGGTGAGCTTCGAAGTTTGATGTGTTCATATAATGGTGAGATAACCTGATCATGTGGTGGCATGATAGGTTGTAAGCTAGTATTGTTGAAGCATGCCAGTCTTATGTCAATCGTGTAACTCCAGTGTTAACGTGGATCAAGTCTTGTTCCCGTTCGTCCCCTTTCGTGCTTCCACATGTTTTCTGCAAAGAATGTGGTTTAGTAAGTTGCAAACCTCTCTCCTTGTACACACCAAATAGAGGGGCCGCGATGAGGGTTCCATGGCCCTGGATTAAAGCTCGTCATCCGGTCAGGGGGCATGGGTGTTTCCGGTTGGGATCGAGAGGGGGGCACCCCTTAGAGCGCGCGATATAAATTTGATCCCATGCTATTCGAGGTTGTGGCCTCCCCGTCTTAAAGTTTTTCTTGAATGTTGCCTACGGTGATTCCCGGTAGCGGAATGTGGAATGGGTGTGTACTGGTTAGATGTGTTTCTTCTAAAATACCGTAAACGGAACTAGTCCTTTGTGACTACTGAAATCCGTTGGCTGTGGATTAACAGTGCAAACTCTGCAGAGTCATAACCATTCGAGTAACCGTGTCCATGGTCAAGGACTTTGATCAACATATCAGTGTCAGTCTCCGCGTCAGTCTCAGTCTTAGTGACAGTCTCCGGAGAATGAGCATGAAACCGAGAATGGTAAACCCGGCTGAATGTTATTCCGGTGGATGGACTAACCGGTTTATTATTATGTACTAAGTATTTCCTTGGGATGATTTACATTCATGAGCTACTTAAATTAGAATGACGAAATATAAGCCCTTTATGTGGTGTCGCTCAGACGTCCGACTGTGGCATTCTTGTTATTTACTTTTTATATAACCCTTTATGTGATGTCGCTCAGACGTCCGACTGTGGCATTCTTGTTATTTACTTTTGATATAATCCCTTTATGTGATGTTGCTCAGACGTCCGACTGTGGCATTCTTGTTATTTACTTTTGATATAAGCCCTTTACATGATGTCGCTCAAACGTCCGACTGTGGCATCCTGATTATTTACTTTCATTATAAGCCCTTTTCGAGATGTCGCTTAGACGTCCGACTGAGGCACGCACTGTCATTTACATTTCAATATAAGCCCTTTATGAGGTCTCGCCCTGACGCCCGACCGCGGCATGTTAAATTTATTTTTTTACCTTTCTAGGCGTCGCTTCAGATACCCGATCGGTCTTCAGTTATTTTATTGGGATTTCGGGAGGACTACCGCCTGACTTCCTTTCATTTATCGTGCAGTACAAATCTATTATCTGAGTGTGCATTACTAATCTGCTCATGTGCAACATGTTTGCATTTGTTATATCTTATGTCCAAACTGTCTTGCGAGTACATTCAAAGTACTCACCTGGCTTGTTGATTTGGCCAGATGTTGACGAAGGCCATCTTATGGATGAAGAGTACGATAGCGAGTCCGACGCCTAGAGGCGTCCCAGTCAGTCACGTGCGATCCTGGAGTTGATCACTTTTATTATATATGCTTCCGCTACCCAATAAAATCATCTAGCCTCACTCCGACGCTTGATGAGCTGTAAGATTTTGGAGTCATGTCACCCACTTTGCTGTGACATATCCACCACCACCTTTATTACGAGTCATTAGTATGCCACCACACCCTTTGTGTCATATCCGCCTTTATGTATAATATCGGCGTGCTTGTAATAAATTGCTGAGCAGCCTCAGCTCAACCTTGTATAATATTTAGTACGTCTGGATTTCTGTATCAAGGATTTGTCTACCGGTAAGAAGGATTCTTCTGTACTGGTCAATACAAGGGTCGGCTTTTCAATAAATGTTTTATTAGAAAACCGGTCCTGACAACCTTGGTATCAGAGCCAGGCTGGCTGTAGGAAGCCACTAGGTGCGATCGCTAATTGGATATTAGCGTATTAAGTGCTAGTTTAGCATTTTGCAAATGTAGCAATTTTCTGTTAGTCATCATAAATTTATGAGTTGACTATTCGGAATTTTTGTCTACCTTTGTAGATGGCGGGCAATGACTGTGAGTCACAGGTGTTCGCCAATGTACCTGAGGGGTTTATCAAGCTTCTCGTCTCCATCACCAAGGTCGCGATCAGGCCATCAACTCGTCCGGAGTTCATAGTCTACCAGCACAAGATCAGCGACAGCGTGTCTATGTACCAAGCCGCAGTGCAATTCAAGGGAGGACGTTCTGGGACACGCCGCTTCCGATTTGTGGGAAGGGCCATGCCTACGGAGAGGCATTCCATGCAGATGGCTGCCCGTGAGGCGATAGCTCATCTCCGGGATGCTCTTCCTTCAATGAAGATCGTCGCTACCGCTACCTCCCATGTCACGTGCCATACACTTGTCACTATGCGTTCGCTTGCGCTAGGGGAGAGAGAGATGAGGCTATTGAAATGTTGGTTGAGTATCTCAAAGCTCTTGAGGCAGCTTTTGACAACCTCGTGGACGACCTTGTGGCTGCTCGTATGGACTTCGTTCAGGGCTGTTCCGCCAACAGGAGGGAACTCCTCCATACAGCACCACCACTGACTTACGTCTCGTCCTCAGCATCCTATGCACCTGCCATCTTAGCCACCGCTCGTCGCCTGCCTACCACTGAGGAGTTTGACCAGGTCATTGCTCCTACTCCAGTCATAGTTGCACCACCTACCGCACCCGCACCAGTTCCTCAAACCAGTACTTCACGCCTGGAGCCTATTAGTGAGGAGGAGGTTGAGTCTCCAGCATCACTAGGTCTTACCCTCGGCAGGCAGAGGGAAGTTCTTACCATCTTCGACTGGGTGCGCCTAGCAGCCGTGCGATGTACCAGCATGTATGATATGTGTATATGTATATAGGTTTGGTGAGAAGTAGTTTGTGTGCGCATCATGTAGGAACTCGGAGAAGTGCACTAGTCTAAATAACATGTCAGGAATGTGTACGCACATCCTGAGTGATGTATTGTATAATTATGGCTTGTGTGTAAGATATGTACTGAGCGGTCCTTCTCCATCCGCAATCGAGTATTTTCTTGAAAAATGTTGGAGTTCTTAAAAAATTTCCGCCCTTGCAAAACTATTTATTTTTGCCACTCAGTTTTTCTCATGATTTCTGCAAAAATACCCCAGAGTGGAAAATGCCTCGTCCCTGGACTCGTTCCATGCCAAGTCCGCCGGAAGAAAATTATGGTACCCAGACAAGTAACAATTTCACATAGGGGCAGTCAAGTCAGCAAGGCAGTGAAACAACATTTTTTCTCAAGTATGCCTCCTTTATGAGCAAAGCCAGCAGTAGCATCAAGAAATGATGAACCATGTTATCAATATGGGAAATCACCGTGAACCATATCAGCAGCATTCCAAGTTGTCTGAACTACAAAAGACACGTCCCCCAACATTCTCTCACACTGATAGACCTCTTGAGGCCGATGATTGGCTTCGAGACATTGAAAGGAAGTTAATTATTGCACAATGTTTGGACCGTGAGAAGGTACTTTATGCACCTCACTACCTCACTGGAGCAGCTGCATCATGGTGGGAAAATTTCCTACACATGCACCCCAAGGAGAATAACATCACCTGGGAAGAATTTAAAGAAGGTTTTCGTGGGGCGCACATTCCCAGAAGTATTATGAAGATCAAGAAGAGGGAGTGTGGGAGTCCTGGATTAGGGGGTCTCCGGACAGCCGGACTATATCCTTTGGCCGGACTGTTGGACTATGAAGATACAAGATTGAAGACTTCATCTCATGTCCGGATGGGACTCTACTTGGTGTGGAAGGCAAGCTAGGCAATACGGATATGTATATCTCCTCCTTTGTAACCGACCTTATGTAACCCTAACCCCCTCAGGTGTCTATATAAACCGGAGGGTTTTAGTCCGTAGGACAACATACAATCATACCATAGGCTAGCTTTTAGGGTTTAGCCTCTCTGATCTCGTGGTAGATCTACTCTTGTACTACCCATATCATCAATATTAATCAAGCAGGACGTAGGGTTTTACCTCCATCAAGAGAGCCTGAACCTGGGTAAAACATCGTGTCCCCTGCCTCATGTTACCATCCGCCTTAGACGCACAATTCGGGACCCCCTACCCGAGATCCGCCGGTTTTGACACCGACATTGGTGCTTTCATTGAGAGTTCCTCTGTGTCGTCGCCGTTAGGCTTGATGGCTCCTAATATCATCGATCGCGATGCAGTCCAAGATGAGACTTTTCTCCCCGGACAGATTTTTGTATTCGGCGGCTTTGCACTGCGGGCCAATTCACTTGGCCATCTAGAGAAGATTGAAAGTTACGCCCCTGGCCACCAGGTTAGGTTTGGAAGCTTAAACTACGCGACCGATATCCGTGGAGACTTGATCTTTGACGGATTCGAGCCTCTGCCTTGTGCGTCACACGGTCGCGATGAGTACGATTTAGCTCTACCATCAGACAGTGTTCAGGAGATCGCACCGGCAGCCGCTCCGACCCTCAATTAGGAGCTAGTTGCGCCGTCCATGGACGGGTGGATGGACCCCGCCACGGAGGCATTACCCTCAGCGGCGATCGAGTCGAACATTGACCTTACCCTTCACAAGAGTCGTGTTGTTAAACTACCGGATACTTCCCCGGCCACGGACTCCGAACCGCCTGCGCCCGTTCCTATCGAATCCGGTTGGGCGCCGATCATGGAGTTTACCTCCGCGAATATATTTCGGCACTCGCCCTTCGGCGACATAATGAATTCACTAAAGTCTCTCTCCTTGTCAGGAGAGTCCTGGCCGAACTATGCCCGGCAGGATTGGGATGCGGATGACGAAGAAATTCTCCGCCCACCCACCACCCACTTAGTAGCCACTGTCGATGACTTAACCGACATGCTCGACTCCGACTCCGAAGACATCGACGGTATGGACGACGATGCAGGAGACGAACAGGAACCACTGCCCACAGGGCACTGGACGCCCACTTCATCACATGACGTATACATGGTGGACACACCAAAAGAAAATGACGACGAGGAACAGAAGGACGCAACAAAGGATTGTCCCCTCGAGAAGTAGTCAAAGCGGCGGCGTAAGCGCCGCCCCAAATCCCGCCTCGGTAGAAACAACGACCATGCAGACCCAGCGTTAGAGCAGGGTGAACCATTGCCGGACAACGGCAACACAGAGAATCAAACCGAACAACCCGACTCTGTCAAAGATAATAGTCCAGACGACATTACACCGGACAGACACCCGGAGCAACAGAATGCCCATCAAAGGCTCGTTGCCACCGTGAGGAGTCTAAAAAAGCAGAAGCAAAGGCTCAAGGCCGTGCAAGATACACTCCAAATCAGATGGAGTAAAGTACTCAATACAGTAGCGAAGTACGGCGGTAATCACCCCACCAAGAGCTACCCGAAGCGGAAGTTGCTACCTGAATTCGATGAGGAGGCCTTCGATCCCCCACAACAAAAAATTAAAACAGCCATCTGGCCGGATAGACGACCTCATGGCCAACATAGAGCGGCAAACAACACCGCACATAAGCCAATACGCGATCCACGCGAGGGCTCGCATCAAAAGGACGGCGAACCCAGATCCATCTATGGACCACGCAAGCGTGCTCCAGCATGCGATGTAACACAACAAACATCCGAACAATGCGGTACACCCAGATAGAGGGGTGCCACACACCCCCTATGTTTCACCGATGAGGTGCTGGACCATGAATTTCCAGAGGGATTCAAACCCGTAAATATAGAGGCATACGACGGAACAACAGACCCTGGGGTCCGGATTGAGGACTATATCCTCCATATCCATATGGCTCGAGGAGATGATCTCCACGCCATTAAGTATTTACCCCTCAAACTCAAAGGGCCAGCTCGGCACTGGCTTAAAAGCCTCCCCGAAAGCTCCATTGGAAGCTGGGAAGAGCTTGAAGATGCTTTTCGGGCAAATTTCCAAGGGACTTATGTCCGACCTCCGGACGCTGACGATTTGAGTCATATAACTCAACAGCCCGGAGAGTCAGCCCGAAAGCTTTGGAACAGGTTTCTTACTAAAAAGAACCAAATAGTCGACTGTCCGGACGCTGAAGCCTTAGCAGCTTTTAAGCACAGCGTCCGTGACGAATGGCTTGCCAGACACCTCGGCCAAGAAAAGCCGAGAACAATGGCAGCATTAACAAGCCTCATGACCCGCTTTTGCGCGGGTGAGTATAGCTGGCTGGCCACATGCAGCACCAGCGACCCCAATACATCCGAAGTTAGAGATGGAAACGGGAAATCACGACGCAACAACAATAACAAACGCCGGAATAAAGAAGACAGCCTGAAGAGCATGGCAGTAAACGCCGGATTCAGAAGCTCTCGGCCAGGTCAGCAAAAGCCGCCCTCTAAAGGCGCCAGAGATGAACTGTCCATCCTAAACAAAATTCTAGACCAAATATGTCAGATCCATAGCACCCCTGGTAAACCCGCTAATCATACCCACAGAGAATGTTGGGTCTTCAAGCAGTCCGGCAAGCTCAACGCCGTACACAAGGGGGAGGATACACCAAGCGAAGACGAGGATGAGCCTCTCAAGAAAGACATTGGGGAACAAAAGAAGTTTCCACCAGAAGTCAAAACAGTCAACGTGTTACACGTGATCAAGGGGAGAAACAAAGCGGCACTCCCAGAAAAATATGCCCAAGGGCCTATCACCGCGAAGTCCTACCACTGGTTGTCTCAACCGATCACTTTCGACCATCGTGATTACTCAGCAAGTATCCGGCGTGCAGGATGGGCTGCCCTAGTATTAGACCCAATAATTGACGGATACCACTTCACACAAGTCCTGATGGACAGTGGCAGCAGTCTAAACCTGATATACCAGGATACACTCCGCGAAATGGGGATAGACCCAACGAAAATTTGCCATAGCAACACTACCTTTAAAGGAGTAACGCCAGGCCTAGGGGCTCACTGTATGGGCTCCCTGCTACTAAAGGTTATATTCGGCTTCCCTGATAACTTCTGTAGCGAACATTTAACCTTCCACATTGCTCCGTTCCAAAGTGGCTATCAAGCACTACTTGGATGCGAAGCTTTCGCTCGCTTTAATGCAATACCGCATTACGCTTCCCTCACGCTCAAGATGCTCAGTCCACGTGGCATCATTACAGTGAATGGAAAATATTGAGCGACCTTTGCGCGCCGAAGAGAATGCGACCGCCTTGGTAGTCACACACTAAAAATGGCCTCACCAACAAAAGCATTTGATAGGTCGTCAAGACCACGGACACGGTTAGATGAGTCCGGCGCAGCTATATGTAATTCATACCAGATTGACGGCCACAACCCTATTACAAATACAAGGGGCTCAACGCGTGCAGACAAGTGGCAATTTTTACTCATCTTTAATTACACATGGTTTCTTTAAAAACTACCTTTTTGCACGACAACTTTTCACCTAAGTTCCTCTCTTTTACAGATCATCATCGTGCTACACCCGTCCAGGATACGGCACAACAGAGACACATGCGCAGACGTGCAGCGGGGACCCACTCCAAGGATTCTTTTTAGATGAAGACCCTGCGTAAACCTTTTTTACTGTCTCTTGTTGATACACATCCCTCGAATTCTCAGTACAGTTGAGAAGGATGCTGACGTCTTGGCATGTGGCCACGTCAGAATAACGCACGTACCTGGACACAAGGGGCTTCTTACAAAGGGCACTATTTAGGCCCGGTTTATACCATAAAAGACCAAATACCTTAGGGAGTGTTCGGCATCACGAGTTTGGCCTTATATGCATCAGCTCCGAATCATGTCTTTGGTCAAATGTTGGGTTTGCCCGGCTCCTGTGTTTTGGTGCCTTACGTTCCGCTTTATCGGCTAAGGCAGCACCAGGAGAACTACTGCGATTGTGCCCTGGTTCATCTGGACGAGCACCTCAGTAGAGAAAGCCGAAAACTGACTGTCATGATATAGCGCGAGACTGGTCAACAACTCGATGACCTATCAGAATGTTAGAATTCCTCCGCTTTAACGAAGGGCCGTTTCCCGGCCAGGCATATACGCACCCCGAGTTCAGGAGAGTGCGGAGCCACCAGGGGCTATATAGTAGCCCCACCGTCAAACTCCTATGGCTAAGTGAAAGTGTTAAAGCATCATAGTCCGGTTGCCTTGTTCCCTGCGCTATCACCTCCTTATTAGGACCAAGACGTTGAGTTAAGTGTGAACATGCGTCCTTTGCGAGCACCTCCGCATTATATGCGTGGGGGTTGAAGCCGACGACTGCAATCTTTCAGGTTATATACATATGTACATAAACGGCCGCCCAGGAGGCATCATATTACTTTCAGGCAAAAGTATAAATATAGCCTTAATACATTTCATAAAAACATTGTGTTTACAATGGGAATACATGTCACTCAAACATAATATTCTTCGAGAACTGGGCCTCTATCAAACGAGCACCCTCAAGAACTTCTTCAAAAAAGTGCTCGGCAGCCACTCGGCCTATGGCCGAACCCTGTGCCGCAACGGTGGTAGCATCCATCTCTGCCCAATATGCTTTGACACGGGCAAAGGCCATCCGCGAGCCTTCTATGCACGCCGACCTCTTCATCGCATTGATGCGTGGCACCGCACCAAGGAACTGCTGCACTAAGCTGAAATAGTTGTTCGGCTTCGGCTTCTCCGGCCACGTGTGATCTACGACGGACCTCATGGCAAGTCCGAACAATCTAATAAGTCCAGCCCATTCGGCTAGTTGATCAGTCAAGGGAAGCGGACGCTCTGGAACGTTAAATTGCGACCAGAACAGCTTGTCCACTTCATGATCTGTCTGATCTCGGAAGTATTCAACCGCATCGACAGCGCTCGCCGCCAAGTCCATACATGCGTCGGCCGAACTCCATAGCCGATCCAGAGGGGCATACCGCAGATCTCCGAACTTCCTCTACAGTAGAAAGGGCTTCCCAGCCGCAATATCCCCGGCTTCACGCAGCTCCTCCTTCTTCGCCCTCATAGCAGAGCGAGTATCTTTGGTCGCCACCGTGGCCTTTTCAAGGTCCGCTGCCTTCACTCGGTTCTCTTCTTCAAGGAACTGGCAACGGTCAGCAGTGTCTTTTAATTTTACGGCCATCTTGGCCATCTCCTCTTTGCTTTCGCAATGCGCGGCCTTCTCGGCTCTTAACTCTTCGGCCGCCTTCAAAGCAGCGACATTACTAACTCTTGCTTGTTCCTTGGCTTGGGCAAGTTCCGCCCGAAGGGTCTCCACGGTGGCAGCCCCGTCTGCAGTCACAACATACTAAAGATACTGGCACCATGCTGCTCTTATTATGTGACATTCACCAGAAAACATTACTTACCCTGTGACTCGTCGAGCCGCCTATTAACAAGCTCGATGTCGGCGTCTGCCGCATCCACTTGCCGCTTTAGTTCGGCAAACTCATTAGTTCGGCTAGCCACCGGAGCCTCCACCGCCCGCACATAAAGGCAGTGTGGTTGCTACCTGGGACTATGATCCTCTGTTCACCGCCGTTCTCGATGACAACCAGAGTCTCAGGGGCTACTATCTACACAGGGCACACCTAACACGTGCAATACTATCAAAACATATATCATCTCACGTACCTCAAAGCCCGTCAGTAGACTCGTAAAGGCTTCATGTAATCCGCTTTCGGCGGATGAAATTGTTTCCATCAACGTACGGTGTTCTTCTGAGATGGCACTCGCTCCAATAGCTCCCTCAGTATGTCCGACCGCATACCAGATGGTGTCGGACTCTTTTGTTTGCTCTCTTTGAGAGCCGGACGCTGGGGACTTCGGGTGACTATGGGATTATCTTCTGGCCTCACCGGATCCGGAGAGGCCCTCCATGACGACACTTCGAGGTCGCCCGCTTCTTGAGCGGGGGAGTCCGAGGGAGGCGTTTCGCTCTCCATCATCTCTAGAAGAAGATCCCCCGAAGACGAGCTCAGCTGAGAAGGGCTAAGATCCAAACTGCAAGATATATGCTTCGGTTATTTTTCTCAGAGGAAAGGCAGTATACCTTCAATATTAAAGTATTTTTTTGATCACTTACGGCTCATAGGAGGGTTGGTCCCCGCGTGGACTCTGTGCGTCAAGAGCACCCCCCGAGGCAGGACCCTCTGTTGGAGACTTCTTCTCCTGTTTGGAGGCCTCGGTTTCTGGATCCTCAGAGGAAGTCCTCTTCTTCCCCCGTAGCGAGAGAAGGTCAGAATCTTCTCCTTGGTTATCCTCCCTTATGGAGGCGCTCGTTCCCTCGGTTGGAACTGGCAGCGATGGGGCCCCGATTTCGCCCATATTATTCCTCCCCCCTGTATCTTCCTTCGAGGGCTCCGGGCAAGGTGCGAGCTCGAGCATCTTTTCCAGTACCGGATTCTCCAAACCCTCAGGGAGGGGGGCCGAACACCAAATCATCTTCGCCTTTGTTAGCCAGTCCTGGTCAAAGGGTGACTTCTCAGAAATAACGTCATGGTAAATAAAAGACGGTGTGTTCGGCTTGAGGATTACTTACTTGTTCGGCGGTGCGGCTGCTACTCAGGCTAACGTCCTCGGTAGTGTCCGGACACTCTATTTAAGGTCCGAAGAATGACTTGTACATCTCCTTGTGCGTCAGGCCGAGGAAACTTTGGATAGTGTGCGGTCCTTCTGGGTTGAACTCCCACAAGTGAAGGGGCCGGCGTTTGCAAGGCTGGACTCGACGAACCAGCATGACTTGCATTACCATAACCAAATTAAAATCTCCCTCGAAGAGATCTTGAATGCGGCTTTGCAGTATAGGCACATCCTTGGCCGGACCCCAGCTCAGCCCTCTGCTAATCCATGACATCAGTTGTGGTGGGGGGCCCAAGCGGAAAGCGGGGGGAGCCACCCACTTGGCACTTTTGGGAGCTGTGATGTAAAACCACTCCCATTGCCATAATCCGGCACCTCTGGAAAGGAACCCTTTGGCCACGGAGCTCCTGCAATCTTGCTTATTAAAGCGCCTCCGCACGCTGCGTACTGTCCCTCGATTATCTTCGGCTTCACATCAAAGGTCTTGAGCCACAAGCCGAAGAGAGGGGTAATGCGGAGGAAAGCCTCACACACGACAATAAATGCCGAGATGTGGAGAAAGGAGTCCGGGGCTAGATCACAGAAGTCTAGCCCGTAATAGAACATCAAACCCCTTACGAAGGGATCCAGAGTGAGGCCTAGACCTCGGAGGAAGTGGGAGATGAACACAACATCCTCGTTGGGTTCAGGAGTAGGGACGACCTGCCCTCGGGCAGGCAGCCGATGCGAAACCTCGGCGGTCAGGTATCTGGCCTCCCTCAACTTCTTGATATCCTCTTCCATAATGGAGGAGGGCATCCATCGGCCTCGAAGGCTAGGTCCGAACATGATTGAAGATCCGGAGCACCTGACCTAGGCTTTGGGTGTTAGAACTCGAGGGCGGGGAAGGATTCGATTAAGCACGGGAGGAAAAAAAGTGAAAGCCTAGGCCCTTTATAAAGAGGGTGAATATCAAGCGTCCTCTCCGTGGCCGTTTGGGACTTGCCTATAATCTAGGAGTCCTAGATGCGGTTGGGTTACCCACGCCCGTATTGATGAGAATCTCTTGATAAGGGGACATGATCTCTGCTTTGACAAGACGTGTCAAAAAACTGCCTCGCGTTATGTGCGGGGCTAGTTAAAAGAAACGGTTCGAATAAATCACCGGGCCATGACATAATGTCGTGTTGCCAAAACAAGTCAGCAAATTGGATTTGTGGAAATATTATTCTCTCTACGGTGGTATGTGGAACTTATTTTACAGGGTCGGACACTATCCTTATATTCAAATTCTTCTGTGGTGTATTCGGAGGAGGAACCCACCTTGCAATGCCGAAGACAATACTGCGCGCCGGAATCATCGTCATTGAAAGCCTGGTTCAGGGGCTACTGTGGAAGTCCTGGATTAGGGGGTCACCTGACAGCCGGACTATATCCTTTAGCGGGACTATTGGACTATGAAGATACAAGATTGAAGACTTCGTCTCGTGTCCGAATGGGACTCTACTTGGCGTGGAAGGCAAGCTAGGCAATACGGATATGTATATCTCCTCCTTTGTAACCGACCTTATGTAACCCTAACCCCCTCCGGTGTCTATATAAACCGGAGGGTTTTAGTCCGTAGGACAACATACAATCATACCATAGGCTAGCTTTTAGGGTTTAGCCTCTCTGATCTCGCGGTAGATCTACTCTTGTACTACCCATATCATCAATATTAATCAAGCAGGACGTAGGGTTTTACCTCCATCAAGAGGGCCCGAACCTGGGTAAAACATCGTGTCCCCTGCCTCTTGTTACCATCCGGCTTAGACGCACAGTTTGGGACCCCCTATCCGAGATCCGCCCGTTTTGACACCGACAGGGAGTTTGATGACCTCAAGCAGAGAAGCATGACAGTGACTGAGTACAACAGTCAGTTTAATCAATTATCTCATTATGCCAACGAAGAGCATATGACTGAAAATAAAAAGATGGAAAAATTTCTGGACGGTCTGGCACCAGCACTTAAATGCCAGCTGGTCGTACACACCTTTCCGGATTTCAAAACACTTGTGGAAAAAGCTATTACATTGGAAAATGAGCGCCGCAGCTTGGAGGATTTTCGCAAGTGAAAAAAGGACAAGACCACTCATGCTCGCAACAACCGGAACAAGAATGACCCTCAGAAAATTGGAGCGAACAAATCCACAACCACTGTTCCACGCCCAAACAAAAGTTTTCATTCAAGAGACAAGGATTTTACATATCACCTAGGCGTTACTTGCTACGCTTGTGGAGAGGAAGGACACTATGCTAAACAGTGCCCAAAGCCAAGGAACTCGGCCCCCAAGCCGAACAACAGTGGAAATAATTCAGCACCCAAGGACAACAACTTCAACCCCAATAACAATCACAAGAAGGGTCACTTGAACCATGTGACCAAGGAGGAAGCACAGAATGCCCCGGATATCGTACTCGGTACGTTCCTTGTCAACACAATACCTGCCACGGTTTTGTTTGATTCTGGAGGTTCTCACTCATTCATTTCAAAGAAATTTGCTTTGCAACATGATTTTTCGATGCTTCCCTTGGTAAAATTCATGACCATCAAGTCCCCCGGGATTAAGAAAATCACTCAGAGTTACTGCCAAGGTGTGGTTATTGAGATGGAGGGACTAAAGTTTCAGGCAAACCTCATTGTATTGGAAAATAAGGGACTGGATGTTATCCTAGGAATGGACTGGTTAACCACCAACAAGGGATTTATCGACTGCTTCAATCGAACTGTAATTCTTACTCATCATCACGGGAAGACGATAAAAGTTGTATCTCAAGAAAGACCAATATCACGGCAACCAAAGTTGAACAAAGTGGACATATCAGAATTAAGAAAAGTTCCAGTGGTATGTGAGTTCCCTGACGTATTTCGCGAGGAACTACTGGGCATGCCACCATACCGGGAAATAGAGTTCATCATTGAACTAGCACCTGGAACCACCCCCATTTACAAGAAACCCTATAGAATGGCACCCTCTGAGTTGGTAGAATTAAAGAAGCAAATAAAATAATTGCTGGACAAAGGATTTATACGGGCCAGCTCCTCACCTTGGGGTTCACCAGTATTATTTGCCAAGAAAAAGGATGGAACACTAAGATTATGCATAGACTATTGAGCACTCAACATGGTCACCATAAAAAATAAGTATCCGATGCCACAGATAAACGATTTATTTGACCAGCTCGCACAAGCCAAAGTTTTCTCAAAAATTGATTTAAGGTCGGGGTATCATCAGTTAAAAGTGCGGACAGAAGATATCCCTAAGATGGAGTTCACCTCCAGATACGGATTATATGAATTTACAGTAATGCCGTTTGGACTGACAAACGCCCACGCATATTTTGTCCATCTCATGAACAAAGTGTTTACGAAATTGATGGACAAATTTGTTGTGGTGTTCATTGATGATATTCTGGTATACTCTAAGACACCAGAAGAGCATGCTGAACATCTCAGAATTGTACTGGGAGAATTAAGGAAACATCAATTATATGCCAAATTCAGCAAATGTGAATTTTAGTTAAGACAGGTTGGTTTTCTAGGCCACGTATTGACTCAAGAAGGTGTCGCCGTGGACCTAGAAAAATTCAAGGCCGTACTTGGCTGGAAACCACCAGCCAACGTAACAGATGTACGCAGCTTCCTAGGAATGGCCGGATATTACCGAAGTTTTATTGAGGGGTTCTCCACCATAGCAAAACCAATGACACAGTTACTCAAGAAGGATAAGAAATTTGTATGGACTGAAGCTTGCGAGAAAAGTTTCCAAGAACTCAAGAGGAAATTAACAACAACACCAGTATTGGTTGTACCAGACATACACAAGAGTTTTGAAGTATATTGTGACGCATCCCGGAAGGGCCTCGGATGCGTACTAACGCAAGAAGGCAAGGTAGTCGCATACGCTTCTAGGCAACTATGAAAGCATGAAGAAAATTATCCTACTCATGACTTGGAATTGACAGCAGTCATTCATGCACTCAAAGAGTGGAGACACTTTTTGCTTGGAAATCATTGTGAAATATATACGGACCATAAAAGTCTCAAATATATTTTCACACAGCTAGAACTCAATTTACGGCAATGGCGCTGGTTGGAATTAGTGAAATATTATGATGTTGGCATTCACTACCATCCTGGAAAGGCGAATGTAGTGGCAGATGCTCTTAGTCGAAACCCCAGCTCGGGCAACGACGATCTACAGAACTTGAGACCTGAATTTCAGCAGGAGTTCACCAAACTCAACTTGGTGATGGTCACTGAAGGCACGGTGTCAAATTTGGAAATACAGCCCACCCTAATGGAACAAATTAAGAAGGCTCAGCATGGACACCCCAACATCGAAGGCATAAAACGAAAAGTGACTTTGGGCAAGGCCTCAGAATTCGTCATAGACGATAAGGAAATATTATGGTACGGAGACCGACTTTGCGTACCAAATATAGAGGACCTCAAACAACAAATTCTAGCCGAAGGCCACACCGCTCCATATTCAATCCACCCTGGAGGAATCAAAATGTACAAGGACATTCAGGAAATTTTTTGGTGGCACGGTATAAAGAGGGATATAGCCGCATTCATTGCGTGTTGTGATTCATGTCAGCGCATTAAAGTCGAGCACCAAAAACCAGCAGGACTATTAAAGCCAAACAGGATACCCGAGTGGAAATGGGATGAAATTGGAATGGATTTTATTTTCGGACTACCTCGGTCACGACACGGAAATGATGCCATATGGGTCATCACGGATAGATTAACTAAGGTGGCACATTTCATCCCAGTAAAGACAACCCACACCACTCAGAAGCTTGCCAAGCTTTATCTCTCCCGTATAGTTTGTCTGCATGGAATTCCAAAGACTATAATATCCGACAGAGGCACTCAATTCGTCTCTAAATTTTGGGATCAGTTACAACAAGCTCTGGGGACTCAGCTACTATTCAGTACAGCATACCACCCCCAGACCAGAGGACAAACTGAACGTGTGAACCAAATTCTAGAGGACATGCTAAGAGCATGCGTTCTCACATATGGAACCAGTTGCGAAGAAAGCTTGCCGTATGCCGAGTTCGCATACAACAACAGTTACCGAGCCAGTCTACAAATGGCACCTTTTGAAGCCTTGTACGGGCGAAGATGCCGTACCCCATTAAATTGGTCAGAAACAGGAGACAGTCGTATCTTCGGCCCCGACATGCTCAAGACAGCCCAGAGCCGACAAAAGAGTTATTACGATCAAAAACATCGTGAAGTCAGCTTTGAACCCGGTGAA
This sequence comes from Triticum dicoccoides, assembly GCF_002162155.2. Lineage (NCBI taxonomy): Eukaryota > Viridiplantae > Streptophyta > Magnoliopsida > Poales > Poaceae > Triticum > Triticum dicoccoides. The sequence goes on from NC_041384.1 coordinate 440,468,063, forward strand.
TATGTGTATCTACGAGTATCTCCAATGAGGGGCCTACAACGATTCAAAGTTAAAGGAAAGCTAGCACCACGGTTTATTGGACCCTTCTGTGTGGTTGCACGAAGAGGCACGGTGGCCTACCAGCTAGACCTACCCAAAGAACTGTCAGATGTCCATGACGTGTTCCATGTCTCATAGTTGAGGAAATGTGTAAGCAACCCGGAAAACATGTATCTCACGAGAACGTTGACATGCAACCAGACCTCACCTACACGGAACGTCCAACAAAAATATTGGAGGAGTCTGAAAGAAGGACCCGTCAGAAAACAATTAAGTTTTTCTAGGTTCAGTGGAGCAATACCGAGGATGAAGCAACATGGGAAAGAGAGGATTTCCTTCGGGCAGAATACCCACACCTATTTGAGGATCAGCTGAAACCTCGGGGACGAGATTTTCCCTAAGGGGGTAGGTGTTGTAACACTCCAAAAAATTTGATTTGGTTTTATCAAATTCCTTATTTGATTTGAAGGAGGTTATTTAAATTTTTTCTAAAAGACTCTCCTTTCCAAAAAAATCTTTTATGACAAGTATTTTTTTAGGGTTCATCCAAATCTTGATCTTTGGTCTTGAGGGTTTTTCATCTTGTGTTGGCTCAACACAAATAATGTTGGAAGGTTTTTACAATTTCTTTTTATTAAAAAGAATTCCTAAAATTTTGGATTTATTCTTCCCCATTCAAAAAAGTATCCGCTTGCCATGACCTATGTAAAATATTTTCTTCCAAAACCCACCTCCCTACTTTGGATCAAGCCAAGCATCCAATTCCAGCAAGTTTCAACCTCTTTTAAATTTTATTTCTATTTATTTTAACCTCAAAATCATTTTCTGTCATTTATTTGGACTATGGTGGTTTATAAAGGAACTACCAAATTTCCTTTGAATCTTGATCCCAAATAAACTTCTCTGGCTAGTCCTTGGTACCCTCAACCTAGATCCATCAAGATCTGCTGGTCCCCAGTTCAAATTTTTCAAAATTTGCATGCTGCAAGTTTGGACCAGATTTGCCATTTTTGGTGAAATTCATTCTTTTTCTTTTCCTAAAAATCTGAGATAAATCAGGCAGCCTCTAGATGCATCAAGAGATCACCTCACCAATTTCCAGGTCAAGAAAAAGTTTCCACGTGCCCAAATCATTTCGTCGAACAGTTGGTGTGCACTGTTTCTATTCAAGTTCAGAAAATTCAGTGTTTCAGTTCAGACGACAGTGTCTTTTCTTCAGAACTGCGACGTCAATGTCGCCAGTGCACGTGTTGGCGCCTTGCTCCCTGCTCCTCCTTCTTATCCAATGCGCCGCATGGTCGTTTGGACGGACGCAAGCGTCGGTGGCGACGTGTCTCGCCAACGACAGCGTCTTCCGCGGTGGCAGAACCGCCCATGGCGGCCAACAGGGGCCAGCCCTGCAGAACAGCGTCGTCCAGCACCGCCCACACCACCAGGAGCCTCCGCGTGGCCGTCCTTCCCCCCTGTGCGTGCTGCAGAACCGTCATCGTGGCCTGAGAGGTGCAGAGCACGCTCTCTGCAGTCGACGAGCCCGTGAGGCCGTTCCATCAAAACCACGGGAGCAGATCAAATCCAACCAAGGCTAGGCGTTGGACGGTGCCAGTGGACCAATCCGCAGCTGCCCAGTCACCTAAACCGCCTGTCCGACCACTGCCTCACCGTAATCACTCGCCGGAGATAACACGTTCTCGGCAACCGCCTCAGACCGGCTATAAAAGGAGGCCTCGAGCTCGTTCTCGACCCAGCACCATCCCTCCACCTCGCTAGTACTGCGCCCAGCCACTAGGAGGACCTCGAGGAGGCCTTCTTCCCCGACTCCGGCCGCCCCGATCCGCCTCGGGCTCCGGCAAGGTTCTCTCTGGTGAGGACACCCCCGCCTCCCAAACCTTGCCAGCAGCCTCCTACTGCACCCACTCTTCTAACCCGAGCCCCAATTTGACGTTTGCAACCCTCCTCGGTGAGATCCAACACCGCCCGAACCACCGTCCGCCAGAGTGGAGGCCGCTGTCGACGTGGTGCTCGCCGATGACCAACTCCTCCACCACAGGCGCGGGAGGGCACGTGAGTCCATAGGTACCATCCCCTCCCCCTACCTCGCTGTGGATCGAAGCAGGCGACCACCGCGGTCCTCGGGCGCCGGTGTGCTCTGTTTTGATTTTTAAACCTGACGGGTGGGACCCCCGCGTCAGCCTCTCCTCTCTGTTTCAAACCATTTTCTGTTGGGGCCTTCGGCCCGGGTGCGTTTTCTCCTCTGGAAGGCGTATTCCAACCGAAGCGTTTTCTGTTTTTATAAACTAGCCCCTGGAAAGTTTCTGTTTCATCATAGATTAGTCCCTAGACTAAAACCTTTATAACTTTTAAACAAAATATGATTTTGAGTTGATTCTTTTTCTGTCACCTTAATTTTTATGTCTAGTTTTTTTCATATTTATTTGAAAAATAATTGGGGCAATTTTTATGCACGCACGGTATTCACGTTAGTATCCGATTTTTTTATACCATAGATACCGAAGGAGGTGACGGAACCGCAAACTTCGCCGAGCTAGACTCTGACTACTCCGAACTAGGCAAGCATGTTTGAACCTTAGATATGATGAGTGTTTTGCATGTTTGCTTTAGATGTTTTCTCATGGCATGTTTATATAAGCATTAGCGAATGTTATATTGCATGCAAGGCAAGCTATAGGTGAGCTTCGAAGTTTGATGTGTTCATATGATGGTGAGATAGCCTGATCATGTGGTGGCATGATAGGTTGTAAGCTGGTATTGTTGAAGCATGCCAGTCTTATGTCAACCATTGAAAGGATCGATCTGGTTGACTAGAGGGGGGTGAATAGGCAACTAACAATTTTTAGCTTTTCTTTAGCAATTTAAACTTTGCATCAAAGTAGGTTGTCTAGATATGCAACTAGATGAGCAACCTATATGATGCAACACGAATAGGAACACAAGCAAGCAAGATATATGAAACAAATAAGCTACACAAGTAAAGGCACGAGATAACCAAGAGTGGAGATGGTGGAGACGAGGATGTGTTGCCGAAGTTCCTTCCCTTTGAGAGGAAGTACGTCTCCGTTGGAGCGGTGTGGAGGCACAATGCTCCCCGAGAAGCCACTAGGGCCACCGTAATCTCCTCACGCACTCACACAATGCGAGATGCCGTGATTCCACTATTGGTGCCCTTGGAGGCGGCGACCGAACCTTTACAAACGAGGTTGGGGCAATCTCCACAACTCAATTGGAGGCTCCCAACGACACCATGAAGCTTCACCACAATGGACTATGGCTTCGCGGTGACCTCAACCATCTAGGATGCTCAAACACCCAAGAGTAACAAGATACGCAAGGGATTAGTAGGGGGAATCAAATATCTCTTGGTGGAAGTGTAGATCGGGGCCTTCTCAACCACTCCCGAGCAAATCAACAAGTTTGGTTGGCTAGGGAGTGAGATCGGGTGAAAATGGAGCTTGGAGCAATAATGGAGCTTTAATGGTGGAAGAGGTGAGTCAACGGGGAAGAAGGAGACCCTTTATATAGTGTGTGGAAAAGATCCAACTGTTACCCACCAACCAGCCCGCGGCCAGCGGTACTACCGCGCCTGGCCAGCGATACTACCGCAAGGCCGCGCGGTACTACTGCTTGCAACCAAGCGGTACGACCGCACGGCAGTGCGGTACAACCGTACCATCCCACGGTACTGCCGCGACCCCAGCACAGAAACAGACGCAAGCTGGGGGCGGTACTTCGGCACGCGCGGTACTACCGCCCCCCCCCCCATGCGGTACTACCGCAAGGCAAAAGTCCCAGCCAGGGGGAAGGGGAACTTCCGTGCCTACTTCCACAAATAAACGGAAGTAGAAAAAACCCGACACAGTAGTACTGCCGAGGGGCGGTACTACTGCCTGACCGCATAGCGCGGTACTACCGCACGGCGAAAGCGGTACTACCGCGGCAGGTGCGGATGTAAAAAATTACATCCGCTCCTACTACCGCAAGGGGGCGGCACTAGCCTGGTGGGCAGCGGTAGTGCGGCTCCAGGGGAGCGGTACTACCGTGAGCACCAGCGGTACTACCGCGCCACCGCGCGGTACTACTGTGGATGCCTACGGTACTACCGTTGATCCAGGAGCAGTACTACGGCAACCACAACAGCAGCCAGTCAAAGGAGGCAGGAAAAATGGAGGAAGCTCCAAGGAAGGAGGGGATAAAAGGAGACGTGTACGTGATGATTCCACCCAAACCTTTCCAACATGGACCCCCTCTTAATAGTACGGCTTTCCTACGACTCAAATCCACCAAAAAGAAACGTAGAAAAGACGCCATCTTCGTCAGTCTTTGAGGGGCGCCCAATCATCTTGTGCCTAGCAGAGAAGTGTCTGGAAAACTCATGGCACACGATTAGTCCGCAAATGCGTTGTCATCAATCACCAAAACACTTAGGGATAAATATGTCCTTACAATCTCCCCCTTTTTGGTGGATTGATGACAAAACGGGATTTGCACAAGGAAAAATACTATTAAGTAAAAGCAAACCCCTTCTCTCTCTAATATAGACGGGCTCCCCCTAAATATGTGCCACCTAGATGAGCACGAATACTAGGAACAAAGCTCCCCCTATATTATAGAGACAAGGCAAATTTATCACTAGACAAGATAGTACAAACATAAGATAACTAAGATAGATAGAGTGCATATGTCTTACACCATATGGATGATAGGTCTCGAAGGCACAAACCGAACAAAAGCAAATGAGGCAAACGAGGTCCAAACGACAAAGCAAACAAACACACCAAGCACGACACAACGCAAATCCCTACACTCTCTCCCCCTTTGGCATCGAGACGCCAAAAAGGCAGAGAGGACACCTACACACACGGGGTGGCTCAGGTAGAGAAGTCGTCCCACTGCTCCTCATGCTCCTCATCAGACTCAGCGGCGGGGATAGTCTCCTCGATGTCATCCTCTGAACTGGTCCACTTGTAGCCCTGCTTTGACATCCAGGCAGCCTCAGGTGTGATGACGTCCTCAGACCCGCCAGACACATCCTCTCCAAAGAGCCTCATCAACTTCTTGTCACAGCGACGACTCTCCTTGTTAGTCACGTGAGCCCTGTACTGTCCCTTCGCCTGCATGCAGAAGAGAGTCTTCATCTTGTCCTTCAGCTTCTTGGCCCATGACGGCTCAGAGGAAGAAGTGGTGGACCTAGCAGCATGGTCCTCAGCAGCAGTCTCAGCAGCAGCAGCCTCCCCCTCACTAGCAGCCCTTCTAGCAGAAGATGCCTCAGCACAAGTAGTGGTGTTGGCCCAGTTGGGCTTGACGCGGAGGCTGATGGACTCATGGCGAATCCAGTCTGGAGCAAGGAACTCATCACCTGGATATGTGTTCTCCCAAGTGGTGGAGAGTAGCAGAAACAGGTACCGTCCATAGATAGGTACCTTGCGAGTGAACACCGCAAACCGAAGCTCGCACCACATGATGTGAGAGACATCAAGTGGCTGAGTCTGAGAAGTACGTGCCTCTGCACACAAGAGCAACATGTCCACTAGATATGCATGAACCTTGTCCTTGTCGCCAATGCGTGGGAACAGAGTGTTGCGGAAGATGCGATGCATGATATCCAGAACGGAGTTCAACACCCAAGATGACTTCCCATTGGGGAGTACCTTCTCAACAAGGAAGGGCTGAAGCTGGTTCTTGTTGGCAGACTCAGAGTTGGCATGGGGGCAAACGCCAACGGGGGTGTGAAGCCCGTCATCAGGAATGTGCAGCAGATCCATGAACTCTTTCCATGTAGCTGACAGCTGACGGCCATTGGTCATCCAGGTCATCCTCCGCTCCTCCCCGGGATGAAAGTACACTGAGGCAAAGAACTGACAGATAAGCTCAGGGTCATAGTCAAGGTGAAAGGACATCACCGGCTCAATAGCAAACTGCTCCACCAAGTCCAGAGCCTCTCCAAAATAGTCACGAAACTTGTCTTTCCGCAGGTGATGCATGTCTATCCACTTGACATCCACGAAGGTATTCTGCTTGTTCTTGATCACATCCAGATAGATGAGAGCATGTTGCTTGGTCCAGAACAACTCGGTGCCTCTGAGGATAGCCCGAGGATTCACATAGGGATTGATCTTCCGGTGCTCGACATACTCAGTGGTTAAAATCTCGTCCATGCCCTTAGCCGGTTCCTTTTGCTTGCTGGCAGTGGTCTTGACATTGCGCTTGGGGGCATTGGAGCCCTCTGGGGCTTCATCTTGGGGGTTGCGCAGACGCTTGGAGCCAGTGTCACGACTGTGATTGGAACGGCGAGAGCCACCACCCGAGACACAGAACGCAAAAACACCCACAACAGCCAAGAGAGATTAATGCAAAGACCACAACAAAGCAAGTGAAACAAGTAGAAAGCACACATGATAAATGCCTAGAGAGAGATTTGATCCCTACGGTAGTACTGCCAAGAGCTGCGGAGCTAAGAGAGTAGTACGGCTCTTAGACGCGGTAGTACCGTGCAAGATCACGGTAGTACCGGGTGTAGGAGCGGTAGTACGACCTTAGCACCGCGGCCGGCGCGGTAGTACCGCGTCTGTGGAGCGGCAGTACCGCACGGTACGGTAGTACCGCACCTGACGGGGGGTAGTACCGCAAGAGCGGTAGTACCGCACATCGGGCACGGTAGTACCGCACTGCATCAGATCTGAACTGGTTCAAATCTGAGAAAGCCCGCGAAACCACGGCGGTACTACAGTTGGACAAAGCTACCACAAGACAGCATATCAAGTATGTTTCCTACGCATCACGACTCTCCTACATCCTACTCTTGCATAGATTTGGCCTAAAATCTCAAGAACGACAAGTTTCTCCCCAAAAGCCTAGAAGCAAGAGAACAGCCAAGAAAAAGAGGGATTTGGGGAAAAACCTTGGTCCATGGCAAGAGGAAGTGGTGGGGAATGATCCCACCGGTCGGAATCCGAGGAGAGTGGCCGGAGATGGAGATCCGGTGAGGGCCTCCGGCGCCGTTCTTGAGAGGGAGAGACGTGGAGAGAGAGACAAAGAATGGGTATGGGGAGCTGGAACTCCCTTGCCCGAGTCATAACCCCCACGCGCCCTTGACGGCGCGGTAGTACTGTGCCCAGACACGGTAGTACGGCATGGTGCGGTACTTCCGAAGTACCGCACCAGAGCGGTAGTACCGTGCTATGGCGCGGTAGTACCGTGCCTCCCAAAGCGGTAGTACCGCGCCCAGATGCGGTAGTACCGTGGGCTCAAGAATATGCACGTTTCGAGCGCGAAAAACTGGATCTTTGCACAAACCACTCCGAGCCAACACGACACCACAAGACCACGCAACACACAAAACCAGAAAGGCACACGACAAACGAACCAACCACGAGACACCACCTCTACAAAAGAGAGGGCGGTGGCCGTAGCCACCTATGTTTGAGTCAATTGGTATGGCACCATGAAGAATTATCCTTGGGTCCATGACCAAAACTCGTCTTTGAAGCACAAGTACCATCAAACATGGCTAATGTGAAAGACTTGATTCATTTATGCATAATGGGGGAGGGAGAGTTCATTGAGAGAACATCACTCCCCCTATGTCCATGCCTACATCTAAATAGGACAACATGTTAAGTATGGTGGGGTGTGCAAGGGTTCAAGCAACATTGCTCGAATCGATGATATTTAGCTCATGCCTCAACTCGCGAAATCTTGCTTCATCCAAGGGCTTCATGAAGATATCTGCAAGGTTATCATGAGTGTTGACGTAGTTGAGCTCGATCTCTCCTTGCCTAATGTGATCCCGGATGAAGTGATACCGGATCTCAATATGCTTCGTCTTGAAGTGTTGCACCGGGTTGAGAGAGATCTTGATGGCACTTTCATTGTCACACCAAAGAGGCACTTTGTCACAAGTGACACCATAATCCTTTAAAGTTTGCCTCATCCATAAGAGTTGTGCACAACAACTACCAGCCGCCACATACTCCGCTTCGGTGGACGAGAGAGACACACAACTTTGCTTTTTGGAAGACCAACTTACCAAAGAGCAACCAAGGAATTGGCACCCTCCGGAAGTGGACTTCCTATCCACTTTGTCTCCCGCCCAATCGGAATCCGAGTACCCTACAAGCTTGAAGTTTGATCCTCTTGGGTACCATAAGCCAAAGTTTGGGGTATGAGCCAAATATCGAAAGATTCGTTTGACCGCCACATAGTGACTTTCCTTAGGTGCAGCTTGAAACCGTGCACAAATTCCCACACTCAACATGATGTCCGGTCTAGATGCACAAAGGTAAAGCAAGGATCCAATCATGGAACGATATACCTTTTGATCCACCACTTTACCATTGGGATCTAAGTCAAGTTGGCACTTGGTGGGCATTGGAGTGGAAACCGGCTTGACGTCACTTAGCTTGAATCTCTTGAGCATGTCTTGAGTGTATTTGGATTGATTGATGAAGGTTACTTCTCTTCTTTACTTCACTTCGAACCCTAGAAAGAACTTCAACTCTCCCATGGAGGACATCTCGAACTTTGAGGTCATGAGAGCGGCAAATTCCTCATTGAAAGCTTTGTTAGGAGAACCAAAGATAATATCATCAACATATAATTGGCACACAAACAACTCCCCTTTGACCTTCTTAGTAAAAAGAGTGGGGTCGATTAGCCCAACTTCAAAATCATGGTCTTGTAACAACTCGGTAAGGTGGTCATACCATGCACGTGGGGCTTGTTTAAGGCCATAGAGTGCCTTATCGAGTTGATACACATGATCGGGAAAGTAGGGATCCTCGAACCCGGGGGGTTGCTTGACGTAAACCAATTCATTAATGGGACCATTAAGAAAAGCACTCTTCACATCCATTTGTTGTAACTTAAAGTTATGATGAGAAGCATATGCAATCAACATGCGAATGGATTCAAGACGAGCAACGGGAGCAAAGGTTTCACCGTAGTCGATACCCTCGACTTGGGAGTAGCCTTGTGCTACCAAAAGAGCCTTGTTGCGAATGATAATCCCATGGGCATCTTGCTTGTTCTTGAATATCCACTTGGTTCCAATGACATTGTGGTTCCCCATTGGCCTTGGCACCAATCTCCACACTTTGTTGCGCTCGAAGTTGTTGAGTTCTTCGTGCATGGCATTGAGCCAATCCGGATCTTATAGCACCTCATAGACCTTGTGGGGTTCCACACAAGAGACAAACGCGTGATGCTCACAATAATTTGCTAATTGTCTACGAGTGCTTACCCCCTTTCTTAAGCTTCCAAGCACATTCGTCATGAGATGATCCTTGGTGGAGAGCTTGGAAGCAACCTTGGCGGCACGACGCTCTAATTCCTCCTTGGTGGTGAGTTGAGGAGCGGTTACTTGATCATCTTGAGCACCGTCATGAACTTGTTCTTGATCTTGAACTTGCTCAGGGGAGAGAACTTGACCTTGGGCATCACTTGGTGTGTCCACACCGTCTTGAGTATGATCTTGCCCTTGGTCTTGTTCATGAGGTTGAGGGCCTTCACTTTGTTCTTTGGAAGTGTGTGGGCCTTGGGTTGGTGATGGCTCCACTTGAGTGGATCATTGTCCTTCTCCTTCGGCCACAAGGGGTTCATCAATGGGTAGGATGAAACCAACACCCATTCTTCTTATGGCTTGAGGAGGAATTTCATCACCTTCATCACAAGTGACACTTTGCTCCACTTGGGAGCCGTTATTCTCATCAAACTCCATGTTACACGTCTCCTCAATAAGTCCCATGGATTTATTGAGGACACGGTAAGCATGAGAGTTTGTAGCATAACCAACAAATATGCCCTCATAAGCTCTAGCCTCAAATTTAGACAACCAAACACCTTTCTTGAGAATGAAACACTTACACCCGAATACCCGGAAGTACTTGAGGTTGGGCTTGTTACCGGTGAGTATTTCATATGGAGTCTTGTTCAAGCCCTTGCGGAGGTAGAGCCGATTTGATGCATGACACGCGGTGTTGATGGCTTCGGCCCAAAAGTTGTACGGAGACTTGAACTCCGCCATCATGGTCCTTGCCGCATCCATCAACGTCCGGTTCTTCCTCTCCGCAACACCGTTTTGTTGAGGGGTGTAGTGTGCGGAATATTGATGCTTGATTCCCTCGTCACTAAGAAACTCATCCAAGGTGTAGTTCTTGAACTCGGTGCCGTTGTCACTTCTTATTGTCAAGATCTTTGCATTGTGTTGACGTTGTGCTTCATTTGCAAAGTCAATGATGGTTTGTTGGGTCTCGCTCTTCCTCTTGAAGAAATACACCCACGTTTACCTTGAGTAGTCATCCACAATCACCAAGCAATACTTCCTACCTCCAAGACTATCGAAGGATGGAGGCCCAAAGAGATCCATGTGAAGGAGCTCCAAAGGCCTCTTTGAATAAATGATAGTCGTGGGAGGGTGAGCCTTCTCATGTAGCTTTCCTTCGATACAGGCACTGCAAGCACGATCTTTAGCAAAACTGACATTCGTTAGTCCACGGACATGGTCCCCCTTGAGGAGACTTTGCAAAGATCTCATATTGACATGGGCTAAACGGCGATGCCAAAGCCATCCCACATCAACTTTAGCCATTAGGCATGTCGCGGTCTTAGTGGGTCGCTCCGAAAAGTTAATCACATATAGACCCTTCTTGACATGCCCAACAAAGGCTACTTTAAGAGTCTTGCTCCACAAGAGGGCCACGGTATCGATATCAAAGAAAGTGGCAAAGCCCATGATAGAAAGTTGACAAACGGAAAGTAAATTTTATGCAAGGGACTCAACAAGCATGACCTTCTCAATCGTGAGATCATGAGAGATGGCCACCTTGCCAAGTCCCAATACCTTAGAAGATGAGGCATCACCCCACTCGACATTTGTGGGCATAGATGGAACCTTGTGCACGTCCACCACCAAGTCCTTGCTTCCGGTCATATGATTTGTAGCTCCGCTATCGAGAAACCATGATCCCCCACCGGAAGCAAACACCTACAAGAGATCAATGCTTGGTTTTAGGTACCCATTTTGTAATGGGTCCTTTGATATTAGTAACAAGGGTTTTTGGAACCCAAATAGACCATTCAATGTATTCATGAAGAGAACCAACAAATTTGGCATAGACATGCCCATCACTAGCACGGCATAACACATAAGAAGGGTTAAAATCGCCGGCTTTGTTGAGAGGGATGGCATTGCCCTTCTTGACATTGTTCTTCTTTTTCTCCTCAGGGGCACTATCTCCCTCCCTCACAAAGGTTTGCATGAGGGGAGGAGGTCGTTTGGTCTTGTCATTCTTCTTCTTGTTCTTGGAGTCGGGCACGTACCCAACCCCTTCCTTGGCCACACCTCCCTTTTGGTTGATCAAGAGATCGTTGAGGTTCTTCTTGCCTTGTATGCAAGTCGCAAGACCTCTCTCAAGTTGCTCCTTCAACTTCGCATTTTCCTCAACAAGATGTATATGCTCACAACACGGGTTAGTAGCATTTGGATTATCAATTAAAACCATATGAGGAAAAGTTGCTTTCTCCTTAGTTAGCTTCACTTGGAGTTGATCATGAGACTCCTTGAGACTAGCGTGAATTCCCTTCAAGGCCTTGTGGGCCTTGTCAAGTATATCAAACTCCTCTTTGAGTCTAGCAAGATCAACCCCGAGTTTGGCCTTCTCGGAATTTAGCACACGAGAAACAATGAGGGCATGATCATAATCTTTCTTTAACTTAGCATAATCAACGTTGTGTGACTCCTCAAGAGCCAAACGAAGACCACGCTCTTCCTCAAGAGCACTGGAAAGATCTGAAATCTCATCGGCATAGTCACGACCATGCCCTTCCATCTTAGAGATGGTGTCTTCGTGAGCCTCGATCATGTCATTGGCCTCACCCAGTTGTTCCAAGAGAGCAACAAAGTGCTTCTTGGATTTTCCCTTGAGTTTGCCCATAAAGGCCTCAAACTCATTAGCCTCCACATTAGCTCCCTCAAGTTCATTAATGCTATCCGTTGGGGAAGGATGATTAATGATGGTAGTTTTGATGTTGGAGGTTACCTTGTTGGTGGCTTTAGCCATGAGGCACTTGGCGGTGATGCTCTCGTTGGGTGAGTCGAAGAGAGACACCCGTGACGTTGTTGCAATGGAAACGGAGGCCATGGCAACCGACTCATCATCTTCATCATCATCATCATCCTCATTGTACTCTTCTTGCACAACCAAAGCCTTGGGAGGAGTCTTCTTGGTGAAGTTGTTCTTGTTGGGGAACGACTTGGCCTTGTCCTTTCGGATGAGTTTGCCACCATTGTCTTCCCGCTTCTCATACGGGCATTCCACAATGAAATGACTCACGTTGCCGCAATTGTAGCAAGTCCTTACACGTTGCTTGCCCCTTGTGCCACTCGAGTTGTTTTTGCTAAAATTGGGCCTCGAGTTTTTCTTGCTCCAAAATTGCCTTGAAGCAAGTGCCATGTGTTCATGATATGCATACTTCGTATCTTCGGGGTTGCTCTCCTCTTCTTCCTCTTCTTCTTCTTCCACGGTGAGTTTGGCCTTCAATGCAAGGTTAGGCTTCTTTGTCCGTTGAGAACGGAGCACCGCATTGTCGGCGGTCTTGTCCAAAATGTTCATGGCCACAAACTCATCCAACACTTCGCTTGAGGTCAAAGTGTGGAAGTCTGGTCTTTGACGAATGATGGAAGACATGGCCTTGTGGTAGGGCATCATTGCCTTGAGGAATTTGCGCTTCATCCAATTGTCATCCGTGTCCTTGCTCCCGTGATCTCGTAGTGAGACCGCGAGTTTGGTTACTCTCCAATAAAGCTCACGAGGTTCTTCATCTTCCTTCATTGCAAACTCATCGGCCTCATCTTGTACCACTTCATAGTTGGAGCGTTAAATGCTTGCGCTTCCCCGGTAGAGAGACATGACACAATGCCATGCATCTTTGGCCAAGGCGAAGGGATGAAGATGAGGTAGGTCTTCGGGTGGAATTGCATCTTGAATGATAAAGAGAGCATTCTTATTGAATTGATTATCCGCGACTTCTCGAGGAGTGAAGTTGCTTGGATCATGTGGATAGAAACCTTCTTCAATGATTCTCCAAAGGTTAGTGTTCACATGATTTAAATGACGTTTAAAGCGGTAAACCCAAGAATCAAAATCCTCATTTTTCACAATCTTAGGGGGAGGACCGGCATGATTCAAATGAGTGGAAGGAACCGGTCCACCATAAACAAGTGGTGGTTCCACATGGGAAAAGATGCCGGTGCCATTCTTGCCACTAGAAGAAGGAGCCTTTTCACTACTAGCTTCCCCCTTGTCGGGGATAGCATCCGACACCTTGATGGCGGGATCACCCACTTTCAACGGTGCGGTGGATAGTTTAAGCCCCTCAAGAAATTTAGTAAACATGCTTTCAACTTCAGTCGTCATGGAGGTTTTCAATGTCTCCAAGGCCACATTGAACTCCTTACGAGAGACCGAAGTTCCCCCATCGCCCGTAGACGAGATAGGATTCACACCGGAGTGTTCCTCCGCACCGTCTACGGTATCAACCATACTCTTTGGACGGTAAAGTCCTTAATAAAGAGACGAGTCTCTGATACCAATTGAAAGGATCAATATGGTTGACTAGAGGGGGGGTGAATAGGCAACTAACAATTTTTAGCTTTTCTGTAGCAATTTAAAATTTGCATCAAAGTAGGATGTCTAGATATGCAACTAGATGAGCAACCTATATGATGCAACACGAATAGGAACACAAGCAAGCAAGATATATGAAACAAATAAGCTACACAAGTAAAGGCACGAGATAACCAAGAGTGGAGACGGTGGAGACGAGGATGTGTTGCCAAAGTTCCTTCCCTTTGAGAGGAAGTACGTCTCCGTTGGAGCGGTGTGGAGGCACAATGCTCCCCAAGAAGCCACTAGGGCCACCGTAATCTCCTCAAGCCCTCACACAATGCGAGATGCCGTGATTCCACTATTGGTGCCCTTGGAGGCGGCGACCGAACCTTTACAAACGAGGTTGGGGCAATCTCCACATCTCAATTGGAGGCTCCCAACGACACCATGAAGCTTCACCACAATGGACTATGGCTTCGCGGTGACCTCAACCGTCTAGGATGCTCAAACACCCAAAAGTAACAAGATCCGCAAGGGATTAGTAGGGGGGAATCAAATATCTCTTGGTGGAAGTGTAGATCGGGGCCTTCTCAACCACTCCCGAGCAAATCAACAAGTTTGGTTGGCTAGGGAGTGAGATCGGGCGAAAATGGAGCTTGGAGCAATAATGGAGCTTTAATGGTGGAAGAGGTGAGTCAATGGGGAAGAAGGAGACCCTTTATATAGTGTGTGGAAAAGATCCAACCGTTACCCACCAACCAGCCCGCGGCCAGTGGTACTACCACACCTGGCTAGCGGTACTACCGCAAGGCCACGCGGTACTACTGCTTACAACCAAGCGGTTGCCGTGCGGTACAACCGTAACCATTCCACAGTTACGGAGGAAGGAGGCAGTAAAAACGGAGGAAGCTCCAAGGAAGAAGGAGGGGATAAAAGGAGACGTGTACGTGATGATTCCACCCAAACCTTTCCAACGCGGACCCCCTCTTAATAGTACGGCTTTCCTACGACTCAAATCCACCAAAAAGAAACGTAGAAAAGACGCCGTCTTCGTCAGTCTTTGAGGGGCACCCAATCGTCTTGTGCCTAGCAGAGAAGTGTTTGGAAAACTCATGGCACACGATTAGTCCGCAAATGCGTTGTCATCAATCACCAAAACACTTAGGGATAAATATGTCCTTACAACCGTGTAACTCTAGTGTTAACGTGGATCAAGTCTTGTTCCCGTTCGTCCCCTTCCGTGCTACCACATGTTTTCTGCAAAGAATGCGGTTTAGTAAGTTGCAAACCTCTCTCCTTGTACACACCAAATAGAGGGGCCGTGATGAGGGTTCCATGGCCCTGGATTAAAGCCCGTCATCCGGTCAGGGGGCATGGGTGTTTCCGGTTGGGACCGAGAGGGGGGCACCCCTTAGAGCGCGCGATATAAATTTGATCCCATGCTATTCGAGGTTGTGGCCTCCCCGTCTTAAAGTTTTTCTTGAACGTTGCCTAGGGTGATTCCTGGTAGCGGAATGTGGAATGGGTGTGTACTGGTTAGATGTGTTTCTTCTAAAATACCGTAAACGGAACTAGTCCTTTGTGACTACTGAATCCGTTGGCTGTGGATTAACAGTGCAAACTCTGCAGAGTCATAACCATTCGAGTAACCGTGTCCATGGTCAAGGACTTTGATCAACATATCAGTGTCAGTCTCCATGTCAGTCTCAGTATTAGTCTCAGTGACAGTCTTCGGAGAATGGGCATGAAACCGAGAATGGTAAACCCAGCTGAATGTTATTCCGGTGGATGGACTAACCGGTTTATTATTATGTACTAAGTATTTCCTTGGGATGATTTAAATTCATGAGCTACTTAAATTCGAATGACGAAATATAAGCCCTTTATGTGATGTCGCTCAGACGTTCGACTGTGGCATTCTTGTTATTTACTTTTGATATAAGCCCTTTATGTGATGTCGCTCAGACGTCCGATTGTGGCATTCTTGTTATTTACTTTTGATATAAGCCATTTATGTGATGTCGCTCAGACGTCCGACTGTGGCATTCTTGTTATTTACTTTTGATATAAGCCCTTTATGTGATGTCTCTCAGACATCCGACTGTGGCATTCTTGTTATTTACTTTTGATATAAGCCCTTTATGTGATGTCGCTCAGACGTCCTACTGTGGCATCCTCATTATTTACTTTCATTATAAGCCCTTTTCGAGATGTCGCTTAGATGTTCGACTGAGGCACGCACTGTCATTTACATTTCAATATAAGTCCTTTATGAGGTGTCTCCCTGACGCCCGACCGTGGCATGTTAAATTTATTTTTTTACCTTTCGAGGCGTCGCTTCAGATACCCGATCGGTCTTCAGTTATTTATTGGGATTTTGGGAGGACTACCGCCTGACTTCCTTTCATTTATCGTGCAATACAAATCTATTATCTGAGTGTGCATTACTAATCTGCTCATGTGCATCATGTTTGCATTTGTTATATCTTATGTCCAAACTGTCTTGCGAGTACATTCAAAGCACTCACCTGGCTTGTTGATTTGGCCAGATGTTGACGAAGGGGATCTTATGGATGAAGAGTACGATAGAGAGTCCGACGCCTAGAGGAGTCCCAGTCAGTCACGTGCGATCCTGGAGTTGATCGCTTGTATTATATACGCTTCCGCTACCCAATAAAATCATCTAGCCTCACTCCGATCAGCTGTAAGATTTTGGAGTCATGTCACCCACTTCGCTGTGACATATCCACCACCACCTTTATTATGAGTCAGTAGTATGCCACCACACCCTTTGTGTCATATCCACCTTTATGTATAATATCGGCGTGCTTGTGAAAGCACAAGTGCTCCCTGGGTGATTTTGATAATTAATGACAACATATCTCTTGTTGGACTAATACTTTTACCTAGTATGTTTCAGACAAGTTCAACAAATTAAGTGGCATGGACTAAAGGATGTGGAACCCCTTCAAGATGCTAAGGACAAAGGATTGGCTCAAGCTTCAAGATCAAGACTCTACATTTTCTATTTTAGTGATCCAAGATCACATTGAGTCTATAGGAAAAGCCAATACTATCAAGAGGGGATGAGGTGTTGCTTAATGGCTTGCTTGCTCAAAGTGCTTAGTGATATGCTCCAAAGCCCTCAACCACTTTCTCACTTCCATATATGTCCCACACCAAATATCCAACTCGGCCACACCGATTCTTTCTATCCGGAGCCACCGAGTTCAGTTGACATAGCCACTGCCAGAACCCTAATCAGTTCGGTCTCATCGATGGGATGTCGGTCTCACCGAGATGGGCTTGCAAACTCTCTGTTACCTACTGCAATATTTTCGGTCCCACCGAGATATCCAATCGGCCCCACCAAGTTTTCTTGGCCAACTATCTATTTCACTTATTTCCCAAATCGGTCCCAAAGAATTTGCATAATCGGACAAACCGAGTTTTGGATTTACCCTAACCCTAGCACATCGGTCCCACCGAGTTGATCCAGTCGGTCCCACCGAAAACCCTAACGGTCAATAGGTTTGCTAAATCAGTCCGACCAAGTTTCTCAATTCAGTCTCACCGAGATTGGTAAATTGTGTGTAACGGTTAGTTTTTGTGTGGAGGCTATATATACCCCTCCACCCACTCTTCATTCGTGGAGAGAGCCATCAGAACATACCTACACTTCCAATACATATTTTCCGAGAGAGAACCACCTACTCATGTGTTGAGGCCAAGATATTCCATTCCCACCATATGAATCTTGATCTCTAGCCTTCCCCAAATTGCTTTCCACTCAAATCTTCTTTCCACCAATTCCATATCATGTGAGAGAGAGTTGAGTGTTGGGGAGACTATCATTTTAAGCACAAGAGCAAGGAGTTCATCATCAACACACCATTTGTTACTTCTTGGAGAGTGGTGTCTCCTAGATTGGCTAGGTGTCACTTGGGAGCCTCCGACAAGATTGTGGAGTTGAACCAAGGAGTTTGTAAGGGCAAGGAGATCGCCTACTTCGTGAAGATCTATCGCTAGTGAGGCAAGTCCTTCGTGGGCGATGGCCATGATGGGATAGACAAGGTTGCTTCTTCGTGGACCCTTCGTGGGTGGAGCCCTACGTGGACTCGCGCAACCATTACCCTTCATGGGTTGAAGTCTCCATCAACGTGGATGTACGATAGCACCACCTATCGGAACCATGACAAAAACATCCGTGTCTCCAATTGCGTTTGAATATTCCAAACCCTTCCCCTTACATTCTTGCAAGTTGCATGCTTTACTTTTTGCTGCTCATATACTCTTTGCATGCTTGCTTGATATGTATTGTGTTTGTTAAAGTTGTGCCAAAACTCCACTTCAACTTAAAGAAATTAAAAATTGCAACTTTTAGCACTTAGTGTCTAATCACCCCCCTCCTCTAGACACCTCTTCTCGATCCTTTCAATTGGTATCAGAGCTTTGGTCTCCATTGCCTTGGTTTAAACACCATTGGAGGAAGATGGATGAGTCTACTTTGGGGAGTCTTAGACGTAGAGTGCCTATTCTTGATGGAGAATATTTTCATGATTGGAAAAATGAAATGCTTGAGATTTTCAATGAATATCACTTGAACAAGTATATTGCTAGCCCTTGTGAACCTCATGTTGATCCGATGCATCGTACCCTTGATGAGTCAATTGACATGATTCACAATCTTAGAACCGTTAATCTTATCACTAGAGGCTTGCCTAGAAACTTGATTTGATGTTTGCCTACACTTGATTGTGCCTATACTATATGGAAATTTCTTGAGGAACTCTTTCCAAATTATTCCTTGAGAGATCTAGATGAAATCCTCCATAAGTCTATTGCCTTGAGTAAGATGAGTTCCAATGATCCCAAATTTGGTGACTGTTTATTTGAGCTTACTAATCTTACGAGTGCCAAAGGAGATGTTGGAATCATTAGCAATATCATTTCCAGAGCAATTAGAATTCATAAAGATAACTATAGAAATGATCATTTATCTAATGAATTTCCCTCTCTAGGAATTGATTAATCACAAGATGATGTTGAACATGGATACTCTGATGAGGATGATGATGATAATGACTATGATCTCGATGATGCGATGAGACACTTTGGTATTATGGCAAATCTTCGTGGCTACATGGCTGGAGGAAAGGAATGGGTCATTGATAGTGGATGTACTGATCATATGACCGGAGATAAATACATGTTCCGTGAGCTTGCTGAAAACGACGACCCTCGAAAGTATGTCACTTTCGGTGATAATTCAAAGGGTAAGGTGGTTGGCTTTGGTAAGGTGGCCATCTCACATGATAGCTCCATACAAAATGTCATGCTCGTTGAATCTCTTGGCTACAACTTACTTCGGTATCTAGACTTGCTGATTTTGGTTTCAATGTCCTATTTACTGAAGTAGACTGCCAAGTGTTTCGTAGAGATAATCATAAAATGGTCTTTACCGGTATACGTAGAGGAGATCTTTACATTGTTGATTTCACTAAAAAGGCTCAACCTATAACTTTCTTAATTGCTAAATCTTCTAAAGGCTGGTTGTGGCATAGAAGGCAAGGCCATGTGGGCATGCGAAACCTTGACAAACTCATTAAAGGAAATCATATCCTTGGCGTTAACGATGTCATATTTGACAAGGATAGACTTTGTAGTGCTTGTGAAGCAGGGAAACAAGTTGGAGGAAGTCATCGCGCTAAGAACATCATGACCACAAGAAGACCACTCGAGCTACTTCACATGGATCTCTTTGGTCCAAATGCCTACAAGAGTCTCGATGGTAACTCATTTGGTCTAGTCATAGTTGATGATTTTTCAAGATTTACGTGGGTGTTCTTTCTTGATGACAAATCGCAGGTCCAAAAGATCTTCAAAAACTTTGCTAGGAAGGCCCAAAATCAATTTGACATGAAGATCAAGAAGGTTCGGAGCGACAATGGAACGGAGTTCAAGAACGCAAATGTAGACACCTTTCTTGATGAAGAAAGGATTGCACATGAGTTCTCGGCTACGTACACACCTCAACAAAATGGAGTTGTTGAGAGGAAGAACCGGACTCTTATCGAGATGGCAAGAACAATGCTTGATGATTACAAGACGCCAAAACACTTTTGGGCGGAAGCGGTTGAGATAGCTTGTCATGTAACAAATCCTTTGTATCTTCACAAGCTACTCGGCAAGACGGCATACAAGCTCCTCACCGGTAACAAACCCCAAGTTGGATACTTTCGAGTATTCGGCTCAAAGTGCTACATTCTTGATAAGAATCCTCGTTCTAAATTTTCTCCTAAGTCTCATGAAGGTTTCCTACTTGGTTATGGGTCAAACTCTCACACATACCGTGTCTACAACAATTTCACCCGAAAGGTTGAAGAAACGGTAGATGTGAAGTTTGATGAATCTAACGGCTCGCAAGTAGAGCAATTGCCAATTAATGTAGGAGACAAAGATCCCTCGGAAGCAATCCAAGACTTGTCTATTCGCAAGATTCGTCCAACGGAGATAAAGGAGAGTACCTCGTCCGTCCAAGTGGAAGCTTCTACCTCACGACAAGGTGAACGAAGAGTTGATACGGAAGCATCCACGAGTGGGACACACCAAGATGAAGAAAACGAGGAAGTGCACCAAGACAAACGTCAACAACCTTCTTCTCCACCACAACAAAAGAACGACAACGCTAACAATGAAGAAGGCCAAGAAGAAGAACAAGATGAAGAAGATGTTCAACCAAGACCCAAGCAAAAGCTTTCACGAGTTCGAGCAAGAATTGCTAAAGATCATCCCGTGGAGCAAATCTACAATGATATCCAAACTGGGAGAATCACTCGCTCAAAAACTCGTTTAGCTAACTTTTGTGAACACTATTCATTCATCTCTTGCATTGAACCTATGAAGGTTGAAGAAGCATTGGAAGATCCGGATTGGATAAACGCTATGCATGAAGAGCTACACAACTTTGAGATAAATCAAGTGTGGACATTGGTTGAAAAGCCCAACAGCAACCACAACATCATCGGTACCAAATGGGTGTTTCGCAACAAGCAAGATGAAGATGGACAAGTGGTTCACAACAAAGCATGTCTCGTCGCCCAAGGATACACACAAGTTGAAGGTATGGACTATGGTGAGACATATGCTCCCATTGCTAGACTTGAGTCCATTCGCATCTTACTTGCTTATGATAATCACCATGATATCACCTTGTACCAAATGGACATTAAAAGTGCTTTTCTAAATGGTGAAATTGAGGAGGAAGTTTATGTTAAGCAACCTCCCGGCTTTGTCAATCCTAAGAAACCTAATCATGTCTACAAACTTCACAAAGCCCTTTATGGTCTTAAACAAGCTCCTAGAGCATGGTATAAATGCTTGACCAAGTTCCTTATTGAAAAAGGCTTTGAAATTGGAAAAATAGATTCTACTCTTTTTACTAAAAGGGTTAATGGAGAACTATTTGTATGCCAAATTATGTCGATGATATTATATTTGGATCAACTAACCCTCATTTTAGTGAAAAGTTTGGGAAGCTAATGTCGTAGAAGTTTGAGATGTCTATGATGAGTGAAATCAAATTCTTTCTTGGTTTGCAAATCAAGCAAACTAAGGAAGGCACCTTTGTATATCAAACGAAGTACACCAAGGACTTATTCAAGAAGTTCAATATGCAAGAATGCAAAGGTATGACTACACCCATGCCTACTAGTGGACATCTTGATTTGACCAAAGATGGTGAACCGGTTGATCAAAAAGTTTACCGCTCTATGATTGGTTCATTATTATATCTATGTGCTTCACGTCCCGATATCATGCTAAGTGTGTGCATGTGTGCACGATATCATGCTGCTCCTAAGGAATGTCATCTTAAGGCCGTGAAGAGGATAGTGAGATACTTAATACATACACCAAATTTTGGCATTTGGTATCCAAAGAGGGCTTCCTTTGATCTTGTTGGCTACTCCGACTCGGACTATGCCGGTGACAAGGTTGATAGAAAGTCCACTTCGGGTACTTGTCAATTCCTTGGTAGATCTCTTGTGTCTTGGTCTTCCAAGAAACAAAACTCGGTATCCTTATCCACCGCCAAAGCGGAATACATTGCCGCTGGTTCATGTTGTGCTCAATTACTTTGGATGACCCAAACTCTTAAAGATTATGTGATATATGTGAAACATGTTCCATTACTTTGTGACAATGAAAGTGCTATTAAGATTGCTCACAATCCCGTGCAACACTCTCGAACTAATCATATTGAAGTTCGTCATCATTTCATTCAAGATCATGTTGCTAAGGGTGACATAAACCTTAAGCATGTTCGCACCGATAAGCAATTAACGGATATATTCACTAAACCACTTGATGAGAAAGTGTTTTGCAGGTTAAGAGGTGAATTGAACATCATTGATGCTTCAAACTTGGAGTAGGAACTCCATTGGATACATGCAAGACTTGAGCTTACGACTAATCACTTGATATTTCTCCTGTGATGATTATCTTATGTCTTGAAAATTTGCATCTTGCATGTTATCTAACCCTTGTAGGTACTTGGATGAATCTAATTCTATGAGATTGCAACTCACTCACATCTTGAGCAATCTCTACATCACCAAGTCTCTACACAATGGTGGTTGATGACAAGGAAGCACGAAACCTTTCAAACATATCCTTTGACAAATTCTTCATGATTGTCATGTTGGATACACAAGTGCTTTTCCTTGCGAGAACTAACCCATGTAGGTAGATGAACTCAAAATCCAAAGGGTGCTCCCAACTCTTGATGGGCTACATCAACCTTGAGCAACGCACACATGTTCAACTACATGATCAAGATCAACATCGCCACCCAAGGTATGTTATTCCATCTTAGAGTAGCTTTACTCCAAGTCATGAGTCAAGGCAACTCAAATGAGTCAAGGCAACTCAACAAGATGTGAATACATCAAGATACTTAAACAAAAAATGGTAACCCCATTTTGAAATTAAATGATGAGTACGACCTATGATCAAGTGATCTCACTTGACTCCTAAGTCAATACACTCTAACATAGGTGACTTTTTCACCGCCCAACTCTAGATGAAGTTCTCTTGTGTTCTTTTCTATGTTCTTGCATTTGTCTCATGCATATTTGTTCCCCCTTTCAAAAAAACCTTCATCTAGATCCTTTAGTCTGTTGTCTTTGCTTTTTGTTCTGCATTTTATGCATCCAATTCATTGCAAATCTTTGTTAGATCTTATTTGTCTAGTGAGCTGAGGTGACAAGTGTTTTCTCTATGATGAACTCGGTTCCACCGGTTTCATGTTTCCGGTCTAGCCGAAGATTTTCGGAGCAACCGAAGCATACAACTTGGTGACATCGATTTCACTGTAGGAAAAACATTTTGCCATTTATTCCTGCTTTATTCTTGATCCAGCTCCACTCAATGAATCTTGTCCTCTGCAAGCATCACATTTACCTTAATGCTTTGTACTGTAACTCAAGGACCGAACCCATTCACAACAAATTCCAGAAGACTCTTCTTGGAAATTGATGTCAAAGGGGGAGAGAGAGATCACATCAAAGCTTAATCATATCTCTAGGGGGAGAGATCTCTAGGGGGAGGGAATACTCCAGGAAAGAGTAATCTTCAAGGATCCTAGATTCTTGATGTTCAAGAGGAGAGATGCCACATGTCTTGTTGGGGGGAAAGACATGTTCATATGTGCTTATTTGCATTAGCTCGAGAGATGCCACATGTCTTCTTAGGGGAAAGACATGTTCATATGTGCTTATTTGTATTAGCTCGAGAGATGCCACATGTCTTCTTGGGGGAAAGACATGTTCATATGTGCTTATTTGCATTAGCTCTATTCATTTGTTTCATTCAGCTCTGTTTTTCTGTTCCCTATCTTCTCCTAGTATCCCATGCTAGATTCATGGGAAGCAAGACTTCCAAGGGAAAGAAAATTCTTAAATTCATTGCATATCTTTCTCTTTGGGGACATGTCAATATCTATCGTGGTACTCTGTCCTCACTCTACATGTCATCCTAGTCTTGGTACTCTTGTGGTTTCTTTTGTTTGCTCTAGCTAGTGGGTGCATCTGTGTTATCTAACCTTGTTTACGCAGGCTCATCCCATCCTAGCCAACTCAAGACCACAAGGTAATTATATGCATCATAGTCATGTGTATGAGAAATTCTTGCTGATGTACATACTGTTTGCAAGAAGGACTCATGGGCATGAAGGTACATTTCCCATATTCATATCTTTAGCTCTGATGCATATAGCCAAGATACATGTAACACATTGCTACTCTATCAGGGTTATGCTCTCACATGTTTCTATATTCCATATTCACATGATTACAAACATGTAGGGGGAGCCTATGCTTGTTACATGTCTTTCCAAAGCTTTACTTGCTATTCTCTATATCTTTATCTAAAGCTTTGATGTATGTTGCCATCAATTACCAAAAAGGGGGAGATTGAAAGCACAAGTGCTCCCTGGGTGATTTTGATAATTAATGATAACATATCTCTTGTTAGACTAATACTTTTACCTAGTATGATTCAGACAAGTTCAACAAATTAAGTGGCATGGACTAAAGGATGTGGAACCCCATCAAGATGCTAAGGACAAAGGATTGGCTCAAGCTTCAAGATCAAGACTCTACATTTTCTATTTTAGTGATCCAAGATCACATTGAGTCTATAGGAAAAGCCAATACTATCAAGAGGGGATGAGGTGTTGCTTAATGGCTTGCTTGCTCAAAGTGCTTAGTGATATGCTCCAAAGCCCTCAACCACTTTCTCACTTCCATATATGTCCCACACCAAATATCCAACTCGGCCACACCGATTCTTTCTATCCGGAGCCACCGAGTTCAGTTGACATAGCCACTGCCAGAAACCCTAATCAGTTCGGTCTCACCGATGGGATGTCGGTCTCACCGAGATGGGCTTGCAAACTCTCTGTTACCTACTGCAATATTTTCGGTCCCACCAAGATATCCAATCGGCCCCACCGAGTTTTCTTGGCTAACTCTCTATTTCACTTATTACCCAAATCAGTCCCACCGAGTTTGAGTAATCGGTCAAATCGAGTTTTGGATTTACCCTAACCCTAGCACATCGGTCCCACCGAGTTGATTCAGTCGGTCCCACCGAAAACCCTAACGGTCACTAGGTTTGCTAAATCAGTCCGACTGAGTTTCTCAATTCGGTCTCACCGAGATTGGTAAATTGTGTGTAATGGTTAGTTTTTGTGTGGAGGCTATATATACCCCTCCACCCACTCTTCATTCGTGGAGAGAGCCATCAGAACATACCTACACTTCCAATACATATTTTCCGAGAGAGAACCACCTACTCGTGTGTTGAGGCCAAGATATTCCATTCCCACCATATGAATCTTGATCTCTAGCCTTCCCCAAATTGCTTTCCACTCAAATCTTATTTCCACCAATTCCATATCATGTGAGAGAGAGTTGAGTGTTGGGGAGACTATCATTTGAAGCACAAGAGCAAGGATTTCATCGTCAACACACCATTTGTTACTTCTTGGAGAGTGGTGTCTCCTAGATTGGCTAGGTGTCACTTGGGAGCCTCCGACAAGATTGTGGAGTTGAACCAAGGAGTTTGTAAGGGCAAGGAGATCGCCTACTTCGTGAAGATCTACCGCTAGTGAGGCAAGTCCTTCGTGGGGCGATGGCCATGATGGGATAGACAAGGTTGCTTCTTCGTGGACCCTTCGTGGGTGGAACCCTCCGTGGACTCGCACAACCGTTACCCTTCGTGGGTTGAAGTCTCCATCAACGTGGATGAACAATAGCACCACCTATCGGAACCACGACAAAAACATCCGTGTCTCCAATTGCGTTTGAATATTCCAAACCCTTCCCCTTACATTCTTGCAAGGTACATGCATTACTTTCCGCTGCTCATATACTATTTGCATGCTTGCTTGATATGTATTGTGTTTGTTAAAATAGTGCCAAAACTCCACTTCAACTTAAAGAAATTAAAAACTGCAACTTTTAGCACTTAGTGTCTAATCACCCCCCCCCCCCTCTAGACACCTCTTCTCGATCCTTTCAGCTTATAATAAATTGTTGAGCAGCCTCAGCTCAACCGTGTATAATATTTAGTACTTCTGGATTTCTGTATCAAGGATTTGTCTACCGGTAAGACAGATTCTTCTGTATTGGTCAATACAAGGGTCGGCTTTTCAATAAATGTTTTATTGGAAAACCGGTCCTGACAACATCCAGCACCTCCGGAAGTTCTACCCATGAAGAAAGGCCCAGAGCCTTTGAAGAAAGGATCAGAGCTTGTGAAGAAGGCCCGGTGCCTGTGAAGAATCGCCGCCCGTGACACTCTCACGTAATAATGAGTTGGGGTTGTACAAGCCCCGGAGTCTCTGGAACGCCGGCCTCAGGCCCTGGGGCTCCCGCCAACGCCTAGTGGCAGCACTTAGCTCCGCGCTGGTGAGAAGACTTGAATACTAGATTAGGTGCCGGACGCGGCTTTTCATTTGCTTTCTGTAGTTGGCTCGCTTTTCCTTAATCGAAGTTGCTTTTTGCGTTCCTTGCTGATTTGATTCCCTCACCTCTTACCGCATTTTCCAGCTCGTGTTCTCTCTCTCGCATACCTCGCGAGGGGGCTTGGCAGGTGAGCTCGTGAGCGTTTCCCCCCTCTCCGCCTTCTCGCGAGCCACCCCCGCTCGAGTCCAAAAGCTGGCGCATCCCTCCTGGTCCGTGCCCCTCGAGTGCCACGATAGAAAGCGTCAGGTCAAGGCTTGGGCGTACGGCAAACCTTTTAACGCACTTCCTAACGAATTTTCGTAGTTCCTAAGCAAATGCAGGCCACCAAGGCAAGATGGACATGAGGAAACAAACACCTCATGAGGAAGAGGGCATCCTGAATATATCAGGGACTTGTCAAGTCGAGCAGTTGCCGAGGCAGCATGGGGAAGCGGAGACTCCCACGTCCAATCAACTGCCACGCGTCAACCGAGGTCACGGGCTTTTCAGGCCCACAGCGCTCCATACTTGACCCTTGGCTTCGCCGCGAAGCCAAGCCCGAGCGCACCTTGGGCCCAGGGGCTACTATCAGCGTTCTGGGAACGGGGGTTCCCAGACTTGCCTGCCTGTGGCCCGCGGCGCGGCTGAGCCAGCAGGCCGTACGGCCCATCTTCATCAACAAGACATCCAAGACACTCGCGAGGGGTCAAGCCTCGCGAGGCAGACGACACAAGACCTCCTATAGAGTGGCCTAGTCAAGCAGGCTCACGAGGAGCGGAGATATCAAGGTGAGGCGAACCTCACGAGGCTCTCGTGACGTGAGCCGTGACGATCGGCGCTAGGCGGGTGCCAGCGCGCGCAATGTCCTTGTTTCCTCTTTGCTGCTAAGGAGGCCAGTGCATACGAAGAGTACCGAGGCATTAGGCAAAGGTAGCCATATCGGTGCAATGAGACCAAGACCAGGCGGACGGCAAGACGAAGGTCATCATGGAGCCCAAGACGGCGTCACCACCAGAGCCTTTTGCAGGCGAAGACCATTTTTGTCAGGATAGCTTGTACTAGTTGTCCCCCTTCAAATTTGCCCGTCGTTGTTGGCTCCCTTCCGGCTCAACATTTGGGGAGAGGACCAGGGCCTATATAAGTAGAGCTAGCCACCACAGTAGAGGCATCTCACCTTAGCTTGATCCAATCTGATCGAGAGCCCACCAAGCACAAGAACACCTCAACCTCAGGAGGCTGTTCTTCCCTTTGTACTGTTCATCATCAGCCCAAGAGGCAATTCACCACCACACACTGGAGTAGGATATTACACCACAACGGTGGCCCGAACCAGTATAAATCTCGTGTCTTTCTGTGTTGTGAGTTCATCGAGTTCGTCCGCGAGATCTTAGCGAGCCAGGGCGTAGATCTGTAGGAGGGAAAGACTTCGCGCGCACCGCAGTGTTTGAACCTTAAGGGTTTGCCGGAACCCCACATCCGACAGGCCTGAGGGACTGCAAGCGAAGACAACAAGTAATAATAAATAAGCAGAAGTATTAGAGAGCCAGAGGCATGGGGCGAGATGGTAAAAAAGCATGGGAAGAAGAGCAAATGAATTAGCAGGAGAGGTCTGTCGGGCGGAAGCCTCAGTTTCCCCGGCAACATCAGTTACCGGGCCATGATTTTAATCCCCTTATGTGACAACCACGGCGTCGTCCTGGGCAAGTTCTCCCGTGCAAGACATCATCAGGGGTTCCTTGACTTGATCGGAGGGCGGGGTAAGCCCCTCTTGAAGGGGCTCACCCTAAGTCATCTCTTCCCCTCCTCCAGCCGAGGAGGTTGGGATCTCTCCTGCATCACTCCCCACGGGAGGGGCGATCATGTGCTCTCGTGCCGGGGGCTGAGCTGGGGGCTTGGCAACGGGTCGTTCGTGCTGCTCTCCGCCAGGGCCGTGCCCTCCACAGTATTCGGCGGCCTTGCACACCTTAGCCGTTTGGACCGGTGGATGAGAGTCTCTATCTCCTCCTCCTCCCTATCAATGGTGGCAAGCAAGATCAGTCAACAAGAGTAAGCAGGCATATTGAAACTACTACAAGAAAAGGGAGTGGTCCTCCTTACTCTTCGTCAATGAGCATGGAGCTCAGCTCGAACTCCACTGGCGGCGAGGGCGCCCTGCTTCTCTTTTGGAGCAGAGGGACGGAGCTTCCCGGCAGCTTTGAGCCTTGCTGAGGCGCAGGGGGCTCCAACAAGGACGAGCTCTGCGAGGAGCTCGAGCTGGACTGGGAGCTGGTGTCAACTCCCGCAGCCACTGATTGCTTGGCGGGAGGGGTTTTAGCCCCGACGAGGCGGTAGGACTGCCGGCGCACTGCATCTGGCTTGCTGCCCTTGGAGGTAATCTTCTTCACCTTCTTAGAGGCACACGTAGGGTCGGGAACCACTGCTCCCCCGGTTAGCCACTCCTCCTTGGGCTGCTCCGCCTCCTCAACCTCCTCTTCCTCCTGGGCCTCTATTGACGTGGTGTACAGAGCCTCAATCCCGGAGGGCTCATCCCCGGCGAGCTCGCCCCTGGTAGGATCATCCCCGGCAGACTCCTCGGTGGCTTGCACCCCGTTCCCGCCGTGGGAGGAACCTTCATCCTCAACCTCCTCTTTCTCCTCCGCTGCCATCCCGGCCCTTGCCTTTGCAGCGGCTTGAAATGCCCTATCCTCCTCGAGCCGCCTCCTGATGTATGTCTCCTCCACCTTGGAGGTGCGCTTGTACATGTTGGTCTCCACCTTGGTAGCCCTTTCCACCAGGGTGGAGGACCACGCGAGCTCTTTGTCGAGCGCGGGTAACTGCTAGTCACCCGAAACTCCATGAGCATTGCAATCTGGCATCCATTTCAAGATCTGATCCCGGGCAGAGTTGATGTTCAGTGGGATGACATTTGTCGGCAACTTGAATGTCCCAAGGCTGCCGAATAGTTGATCATACAACTAAGCATGGACATAGACCGACAGATTGTTGGTCAGGCCAGGGAGCAACCTCATCCTATCTGCAGCATCTCCATACTGCCAGGCGAACCTGTCCAAATTCTGCAGAGGCGCAGTGCAGCGTCGAAGGAAGTCGGCCCCCACATGCTCAATGGTTAGCCCAACAGCCTGTAGGCGGGTGATCCTATTTATTGCCTGGCGAAGTCTGTCATCCATGAGGCCAATTTCTTTCCACACATTGTCCCGCACAACACACTCTTCCCGTGCCTGGTAGAATTCCGGGGCTTCCTCATCTTGGATCCAGCACCAATCTCCCCTCCATTCCTCCCATCCGTCGCGCTGCTATCCGGTGAGGTAACCCCAGTTCTCCCTTGCCACCCGGGGCATCCAACTTATGTTTCCGGAATGGTGGGCTTTATTCTCCACCCTCGGGACGAAGTAGTGCCTGAACAAATCGACATTGGGGGCAACCCCGACAAAGTTCTCGCACAAATGGGGAAAAATCACCATGCACGCCATTGCATTTGGCATGAAGTCCAAGAGATGGAATCCATATATCATCATCATGGCTTCGAAGAAATCCGAGATGGGAGGGCAGAGGCCACAAATGAAATACACACGGAAGAATCAGTATGAATCTGGCGGGTCCTCTTTCCCCTCCACCAGAGCTTTGGGTGCGCCATGCCCCTTTGGAACCTCCCTCCCCCATAGATATATGTACCTTGCCTTCAAAACATCATCGTCCATACTCAACAGGAAGAAGACCATGTATCCTCTTCACTTCTTGTCCAGCTCCGCCGCTCTCTTCTTGCTCCCTCCGGCGGCCGCCTCCTACGCGACATTCGCCCACTTCCCTTTTGGGACGGCAGCCTTCTTCCCCATCTCTTCATCCTGCGGCAGGGAGGGGGGAGGAAGCTGGAAAGGAATAAGTGGCGAATGCGGATGAGGGAGAAGGACAGTTGTTTGTCTTGCGGAAGAAGATGGTGGAGAGAGAAGCAGATGATGAATGAGCAATGCCACTTCCCGTTTTTCTTTCTTAAGAGAAAAAGATGTGGGGGAAGGCGCGACTCTTCAGAAGTTGCCATTTTACATTAACTGTTGCAATCCCACGACCCATGATCCACGGTAATTATGCTAAGTGGATGTTGGATTGACTGATCATCATGGCAAACCGATGCACGCGCAGTATTCTCCTGCCATGTGCCCATGCACTATTTGGGGCCTAACCCAACGTGCCCAGCGACACGTATGGCTCAGGCCCCGGGGCTTCTGTCGGGGTACACAAAAAGGGGTATAACTTTTGCCCTGACTTGTGCATGGACAGCAAACCTCCGACCCGGCAACTCTCAACATCCAAAACGAGATCAAGTTGAAGAGATGGCTCTTTGAGAAATTAGAGGGCCGATCAAGAAGACCAGGTCAAGCCAAAGGAAGCAAGACACCACCAAGGGAAAGCCTCCCTTGTCGGGCAGGCGAGCCTGGCGAGGTCGAGGTTACTCCGAAGACAAGTCTCGAGACTGCACCGACAAGCTTGCTGGGGACACCAAGGGCGGACCACACCGCCAAGGCTCCACCGCTCCTCCTTAGAGCGACACAAGTCATCGATCGGTGCGGTGTCAAGCCCCCAAGTGACTAAGTGGCTGTTTCTTGACACATGATAGGTACTTCCGAAGGAAATCGCCTCCAAATGACACCCGTCTAGAGATGTGTCGAATAGACAGACAAGAAGGTGGCCAAACAGCCTGGCAAGGCCTGCCGGGCATGCCATGATGTGACACTAAGTGGTGCATTTAATGTGATCTGCCCTGTCTGCAGAGTTAGGTATGATAGCACTGTTTGCTATCTAATTAGTACAATGACTGGTTTGCCATTGTGGTGACCCCTTGATCTATAAAAGGAGGGCCATGGCAACCATAGAAAGGATTCGAACCCTTGTACACTCATACACGCGTAGCTGCCCTCGCGCCGAGGCAACCCTGCCGGGCTAGAGCGCCGCGTCTCCACCATGGTCCTCTCATCAATCCACCAAAGCAGGAGAAGGGTTTTACGCCTCGCGGCGGCCCGAACCTGGGTAAAACTACCCGTGTGATCTCTGTTGTGTTGTGCTATGTTCTTTGCTCTTTGTGCAATGTGCTCATCCCCCATGTCGAACCACACGGGGCTGATGGCCACATAGGTGGCCGTGGTTTCCCATGACAGTCACCAACACCATCCCACATCAATGGTGTTCTGCATCGTCCTCTGTATAGAGCCTCAAAAGGGGCCATCTTCAAACTTGTCTGGCAACTGTTGTTGTATGAGTACTCAACATACGGTAAATTATCATCCCAGCTAGATCCATAATCTAGCGCACAAGCTCTCAACATGTCCTCCAGAATCTGATTTACTCTTTCAGTATGCCCATCTATTTTCAAATGAAAAGATGTATTGAGTTCCAGCCTGGTACCCAAAGTTTCTTGTAATTGATCCCAAAACTTTGAGGTAAATTGTGTTCCTCTATCTGATATGATGGTTTCTACTTCTTGAGCTTGCATTGATTTTTCCCTTGAAGAGGAAAGCGTGATGCAGCAAAGTAGAGATAAGTGTTTCCCTGAGTACAGAACCAAGGTATCAATCCAGTAGGAGGAACACACAAGTCCCCAATAAATACACCTGCACAAACTAACAAACACTTGCACACAACGTGAAAAAGGAGTTGCCAATCCCTTCACGGTCACTAGCAAGAGTCAGATCTGATAGAGATAGGTATGAAAGATAAGTAAAAGTGTAAAATAAAGTAAAGATAAATAAATTGCAACAAGGTATTTTTGGGTTTTTGGTTTTATAGATCTGAAAATAATATGATAAAAATAGACCCGGGGGCCATAGGTTTCACTAGAGGCTTCTCTCTTGAAAGAAACATATGGTGGGTAAACAAATTACTGTTGAGCAATTGATAGAAAGCGCATAGTTATGATGATATCTAAGGAAATGATTATGAATATATGCATCACATCCATGACAAGTAGATCGACTCCTGGCTGCATCTAGTACTGTTACTCCACACATTCACCGTTGTCCAGCATGCATCTACTGTATTAAGTTAACAAAAATGGAGTAATGCCTTAAGCAAGATAACATGATGTAGAGGGATTGATCCAAGCAATATGGTAAAACCCCCATATTTTTATCCTTAATGGCAACAATACAAATACGTGCCTCGCTACCCCTATTGTAACTGGGTGAGGACACCGCAAGATTGAACCCATCACAAAGCACCTCTCCCATTGCAAGATAGATCAATCTAGTTGGCCAAACCAAATCAATAGATCAGAGGGAAATACAAAGCTATCTTAATCATGCATAAAAGAGTTCAAAGAAGACTCAAATAATATTCTTATATAATCTGATCATAAACCCACATTCATCGGATCTCAACAAACACCATCGAATAGATCTCCAAGAACATCGAGGAGAACGTTGTATTGAAGATCAAACAGAGAGAAGAAGCCATCTAGATACTAGCTATGGACCCATAGGTCTGTGGTAAACGACTCAAACATCATCGGAAGGGCAGCAAGGTTGGCGTAGAGGCTCTCCATGATCGAATCCCCCTTCGGCAGAGTGCCAAAAAAGGCCCCAAGATGGGATCTCACAAGAAGAGAAGCTTGCGGAGGTAGGAAAGTATTTTCGGTGTGCCCTCTGATGTAAGGGGAATATTTGCGTATTTATAGAGATGGAATTAGGGTTAGGGGAGTCTCAAGGGACCCAAAAGCCTGGGGGGCACCCCCCTAGGGCGTGTCCTACGAGGTTGTGGCCCGATCATGGCTCCTCCGTCCTCCTCTCGAAGCTTCATGGTTGTCTTCTGGTCCAAGAAAAATCCTCAAAAAGTTTCGTTCCGTTTGGACTCTTTTTGGTATTGGTTTTCTGTAAAAGACAAAAACAAGGAAAAACAACAACTGCCACTGGGCACTAGGTTAATAGGTTAGTCCCAAAAATGATATAAAATAGCATATTAATGCATATAAAACATCCAAGATGGATAATATAATAGCATGGAACAATCAAAAATTATAGATACGTTGGAGACGTATCAATGGTCCTCGGAACTCCATGCAGACATACGATCCTATTCATATATATCTTGGCCAACTTAGCACTGGTATACATGGTTTCCACAGGGATGAAGTGAGCTACCTTGGTCAAACGATCAACCACTACTCAGATAGAATCATAACCTGAACATGTCCTAGGTAATCCTGTAATAAAACCCATTCCAAGTTTCTCCCATTTCTACTCGGGTATCGGCAAAGGTTGAAGTAACCTGCTGGCTTCTGATGTTTTGCCTTTACTCTTTGACAAACATTGCATATTGCTACATACTTGGCAATATCCTTCATACCAGTCCACCAAAAACTTTCCCTCAAATCCAAAATCATCTTGGTGTTACCTGGGTGTATCGAGTATGATGAGTCATGGGCCTCTTGAAGAATTAACTTCTAGATCTCTGGGTCTTGGGTACATAAATACATTGTTCAAACCATAAGGTTCCATGCTCATCCTCACGAAAGCCTTTAGTTTTACCTTCACTCATCCTTTCCTTTATCGCGACAATTTCCTTGTCTGACTTCTAGGCTTCTCTGATTTTTTCGGTCAAGGTGGACTGAATCTCTAGTGTGGCAACAAAACCTCTTGAAACTATTGGAAATCTCTGAGATCATGACATAACTCTTGCGGTAATCCTCCCGCTATAAGGGTGTGCACATAACTTTTACAGCTCAAGGCATATGCTACAACATTAGCTTTTCCTAGATGATAATGCAATCACATGCCATAGTCCTTGATCAACTCTAGCCATCTCTTCTGTCTGAGGTTTAACTCCTTCTGCATGAAAATATACTTCAAACTCTTATGATCCATGTAAATATCACAACTATTTTCGATAAGGAGTTGTTTCCATGTCTTGAGTGCATGCACTACAGCTGCTAACTCCAAATCATGTGTGGCATAGTTCAACTCATGAGGTCGTAGCTGCCTGGATGCATAGGCTACGACTTTTCATTCTTGCACGAGCACTCCTCCAAGTCCTTGCCATGAAGTGACGCAATATACCTGAATATCCTTACGAATGTTTGGAAGAATCAACACTAGGGTTGTAACCAAACGTTTCTTCAACTCCTGGAAACTGGCTTCACATTCCTCATTCCAATTATACTTGGTCTCTTTCTTCAAAAACTCTATCATGGGCTTTGCAATCTTGGAGAAATTTCAATGAACCTCCGATAATGTCTTGCAAGTCCAAGAAAATTGTGGATCTCCTTGATTTAGGTGGGTGCTTTCCATTTTGTGACTGCTCTGAAATAACTTGTCCAAGAAATCTGACTTCCTTAAACCAAAACTCACCTTTTCCGAACTTGGCATATAACTGATATTCTCGGAGCTTCTCCAGAACTAAACACAAATGTTCCTTGCGTTCTTCCTCATTCTTGGAGTAAACCAGTATATCATCGATGACCACCACGACAAACTCATCAAATATTCCATAAATACATTGTTCATCATACTCACAAAATACGCAGGGGCATTAGTCAATCAAAATGACATAACGACATACTCATAAAGTCCATACCGCATAGTGAAAGTTGTTTTGTGTATATCCTTATCACGATTCTTCAACTGATGATATCCTAATTGAGATTGATCTTGGAGAAAACACTGGCTCCAACTAACTAATCATACAGATAACTAATCATTGTCAAAGGGTACTTGTTCTTGATGGTCACTTCGTTCAATGAATGATAATCCACAAACATTCTCAATGTTCCATCCTTATTTCCTACCAAGAGAATTGGAGCCCCCCAAGGTGACGAATTCGGGTGAATGCATCATTTTTCCAATAACTCATTGATCTGCTTCCTTGATTTCTCCCGAATCATTCACGGGCATCCTATAGGGTCTCTTGGATATTGGTGTTGTGCCCGGCAATAACTCAGTCAAAAAAATCAATCTCTCGGCCTGGTGGCGTGCCTGGCAATTTGTCCGAAAATACATCGGGAAAATCTTGTACTATTGGCACTTCCTCTTAAAGAACCCATGTAAGGGAATTCACCTGGGTCTTCCTCGGTGTGTATCTAGATACATACTATATTCTCTTCTGTTTGGCGGTGGTGAGCAAAATCGACTTGCGAGCGCAGTCAATGTTTCCTTCATACTTGGTCAATCAATCCATGCCTGGGATTACATCCAATCCCTGTGACTCCAATGAGATGAGGTTTGTGGGAAATTCATGATTTCCAATGCTGAGATTCATCTGGTGACAACCTACTCCTGCCGTCATTTCAACTCCTAGGGAACTGACCTGAAGGGGTTTACTAAAGGATCTAGTGGGAAAACCATACTTTTCCACAACTACCCTTGATATGAATGAATGTGATGCACCAGAAACAAAAGGTACAAGTACTGGATGTGAATTTAACAAAAACTTACCAATCATTGTCTCTGGCTGGTCATAAATCTCCTCCATACATCAGTGTCGTTCACATGAGCATGGGGAAAGGGGTTGGGCTTCTTGCCTCCAGAGTTTCCATTACCATTACCACTACTCGGCTTGGCCTCTGGTTAATCAGTGGCATAATGCCCTCTCTTCTTGCACTTGAAGCAAGTGATATGACTTAGATCTTTCTGTGTGGGGGTGGAACGGTGTTGATTGCCATTCCCTCCATTGCCATTCTTATGGCCGATGTGGTTGTGATAGTTGTTGCCGTTTCCTCCATGGTGAGCATGTCCTCCATGGTTATGGTGGTTATGAGCACTGAACTTCCTGGGCATTGAGCCTGTGTCCTGAGAATGGTGTTGAGCGAAATGTCTAATGATATCTAGAGTTGTACTTGTCCCGCAGGTACTTCCTCTTACGGTTCTCAATCCTTTGCTGCCTTCCCTCTAGAATAATAGCCTTGTCTACCAGCTCCTGGTAGTTATCAAAGCTAGCGACAGTCAGTGATACGTCTCCAATGGATCTATAATTTATGAAGTATCCATGCTATTATAATATCATTCTTGGATGTTTACAATCATTTTATAGCAACTTTATATCATTTTTTTGGACTAACCTATTGACCCAGTGCCCAGTGCCAGTTGCGGTTTTTTGCTTGTTTTTTACATCGCTAGAAATCAATATCAAACAGAGTCCAAACACTGCAAAACTTTTTGTGGATTTTTATGGACCAAAACACCCAGGATGGGCCAGAGAATCACCTGGGGGGTGCCTTGAGGGGCGCTCAACCCACCAGGGCACGCCTGGGGGCCCAGGCATTCCCAGGTGGGTTGTGCCCACCTCAGTGGCCTCCCGCACTGCCTCTTCGCCCTATAATTCCCAAATATTCCAAAAACCCAGGGGGTAACCCTAGATCAGAAGTTCCGCCACCGCAAGCCTCTGTAGCCATGAGAAACCAATCTAGAACCCGTTCCGGCACCCTGCCAAAGGGGGGAATCATCACCGATGGCCATCTTCATCATCCCGGCGGCCACCACGATGAGGAGGGAGTAGTCCACCCTCGGGGCTGAGGGTTTGTACCAGTAGCTATGTGATTAATCTCTCTCTCTCTCATGTTCTTGATGGCACAATCTTGATGTATCAGGGGCTTTGTTAATATAGTTGGATCATATGGTGTTTTCCCCTCTCTATCTTGTTGTGATGAATTGAGTTTTCCCTTTGAGATTTCGTTTTGTCAGATTGAATACTTTTATGGATTTGAGAACACTTTATGTATGTCTTGCATATGAATACTCGTGGTGACAATGGGGTATCATATTGATTCACTTGATATATGTTTTGGCACTCAACATGCGGATTCCTGATGTGACATTGGGGTAACCTATGCATAGGGGTTGATGCACGTTCTTGTCTTTGTTTCTACGATAGAAATCTTAGGGCACTCTTTGAGGTTATTTGAGGGATGGTTATAAGATCCAATTATATTAGCATTGTTGGGAGATCACACAAGTGAAAGTACAGACCCTAGGCCTTATTTCTAAGCATTGCAATACTGTTTTGTGCCCGATTACTATTGGTTACCTTACTATTTTTATAATTTCAGATTACGAAAACCAACATCTACTATCCATGTTACGCTTGTATCACCATCTCTTCGTTGAACTAGTGCACCTATACAAATTACCATTGTATTTGGTGTGTTGGGGACACAAGAGACTTTTTATTATTTGGTTACAAGGTTGTTTGAGAGAGACCATCTTCATCCTACACCTCCCACGGATTGATAAACCTTAGGTCATCCACTTGAGGGAAAATTGCTACTGTCCTCCAAAACTCTGCACTTGCAGGCCCAACACAAGTCTACAAGAACAAGTTGTGTAGTAGACATCAAGCTCTTTTCTAGCACCGTTGCCGGGGAGGTGAGTGCTTGAAGATATATCTTTAGATCTTGCAATTGAATCTTTTAGTTTCTTGTTTTATCACTAGTTTGGTTTTATAATAGAAAACTACAAAAAAATGGAGGTTGGATTACCTCGGGTTGTTCTTTATCTTTATAATGTCTATCTTGAGAATATGAATTCCGATAATTGTGCTCAATTGCTAGAGAAAGAATTCAACAAAATTTATGGCATAACAACATTGGATGATGGGCATGATTGAAATATTTTTAGTATGAATTCTTTGAATATCCAAAATGCTAATGATGATTGCACAAGTCATGACAAAAAATTTTCTAATAAGCATGTCAATTTTCGTGGAGTGCATAAAGTTTGTGAAGACGTGCCTTATAGGGAAGATAAATTTTGTAAGAAGCATAAACATGATAGAACCAATTCTTTGCTCAAAGTGATAGATGAATTTGCTACAAAATTATGTTCTCTTTGTCCTATTACCTATGAACTTTGCAATAAAGTTGGTCACCTTAATTTCCAATGCATGTTTTTTCATGATCGAATCATGTCCAAATATTGCAATAACTTGATCACCCTAGAACTTCATAATGAACTTTGTTTATTTTTGGGGTGTGAAGAATTGACATATAAAAATAGTTGGTATGAAGTATTCATTCTCACGGGCGACATTGAAACTAATCTAAAAAATATCTATATGTTTTGCATGGTAAATTGCAATGAGAATGCTTATATTGCCAACTATAGAAAGATAGGAAAACCAATAGAATATAAGAGGAATATTAATGAAAGGGTAAAGATTTCCACTTTCCCTCCTATTGTCTCTCAAGATGAAATACATGACGAGGAGGAGCTCCCTATTCAACCAATCTCATCAATAAGAAGCTTGAAAAATTAATTAAACCCACACATGATGTGGTGAAGAAGAAGAAAATAAGAAAGAATAGAGGTAAAAAGGTATCACTCCCAAATAATGTTGCTCCTATTATTGTTGTGCCTCATGAAAATGAATATAAAAAATTGTGGAAGATGATGCACTTGATGATGATATTGCTTCTATGTCTTATGGCACAATGTCTGAGAGAACTATTGATGATGATTTTGTTATGCCTATTGCTTGTTGTGATGATTATGATTGGGAGGGTAATGACACTTCTTGTAATCTTGGAAATCTTTTTGGCACCAACTTGGGAAATTGTGATGATAGCAATTGTTATACCATTGGTGATATTCATACTATTAATGATGAGAGTAATTATGCTTATGATATGCCAAGCCACAAGCTTGGGGATGCTATGTTTGATGAGAATGACATGTTTGAGAATTTATTTGCTGCAATCAATGTTTGTCCCAAGTTTGGGGATGCTATGTTTAATGAAGATGATCTTTTTAGTCCTCCTACTTTGAATGATCAAATTTGCTATGATGATTGCATGCCTCCTATCTATGATGAGAACAAAGTTGCTACTTATGATGATTATTGTGATGATACTTATGTTACAGAAAGTAGTGATGATTATATTTATAAAACTTGTCATAGTTATGATTACCCTTTTCCCGAACATTACTCTTTTAATGTGGAAACAATTATAGTATTCGAGCTTCATATGATACTCCCACTATTGCGAATAAGAATAAAATTGCTTATATGGAGAGTAATAAATTTTCTATGCCTTTGGATCATGAAAAGAATGTTTTATGTGATGGTTATATTGATGAATCTATTCATGATGCTACTGAAAATAATTATGAGAGAGGAAAATATGATTCGTGATGCTATCTTTATGTTTCAGTTCTTTTATTTTATGCGAGCATCATTGAAATCATCATGCCTAGCTAAAAGGCATAAAGAAAAGCGCTTGTTGGGTGACAACCCAACATTTACCCCTACTGTTTTTACGTGTTCACATGATTAAGCTACTGTATTAATCATGCTTTATAGCTTTTTTCAATAAAGTGGCAAGCAAAGCCTTTGGGACCATGTTGGGTGATAGTTGATTTGATCTTGTTGAAAAACAGGAACTTTTGCATGTAGAAAAACAATTTTAGTTTTTTTTACAAAAGAGTGATAAAATCCTGATTCTTTTTGAACAAGTTTTATATACTAATTTCCCAGGTTGTCCTAAATTTTCAGAATTTTTGGAGTAGCAGAAGTATGGTTGGAGTACAGATTACTACAAACTGTTCTGTTTTTGACAGATTCTGTTTTCAATGCATAATTTGCTTGCTTTCTAGTTTCTATGGTTTATATTGCTCAATATAAATTGTGGAAATGATATGGTACAGTAGGAATTGTGTGAGAACAATTATTTATCTTGTCTTTGGCAGTACCAAAGTGAAATGGGTTTGCTCTTTATCATACTAACCTATCTCACGAAGTTCCATTAAGTTTTGTGTGAGTGAAGTTTTCAAGTTTTGGGTGAGATGTCTATATGAGGAGAATAAGGAGTGACAAGACCCTAAGATTGGGGATGCCCAAGTCACCCCAAGGAAATATTCAAGGAATATCCAAGCAATTAATCTTGGGGATGCCCCGGAAGGCATCCCCTCTTTCATCTCCAACATTATCGATGACCTCACTTGGAGCTGGATTATCATTCATCACATGATATGTGTTTTGCTTGGAGCGTCATTTTATTTTGTTAGGATTTGCTTGCTGTTATTTATAATAATGTTTCATCTTTCTTTTAAATAAAAATGTCAAGTATAGCCTTTGCCTTTCTTATTTTGCAAGTCTATATGTTGCTGTTTCAAAACAGAAAGTTTATCGTTGTTGCAAAAATTCCCTAGAAAATTCAGAATGTGATAAAAGGTTGAAAATTTTTGCACAATAAGATTTGATCAATTTTCTATAGTGTGTTAAATTTTCAGAATTTTTGGAGTTAAAGAAGTATTGATACTCTTGCATTCTTTACAAACTGTAATGTTTTGAAAGATTGCTGTTATGTTTGCATATGTTTGCTTGTTTAATGATTCTATTTGAGGATTGAAGTATTATATACGTAGAGGCATTTAGTATGCAATGTTTAATAATAATTTTAGTGATTTGATATAGTAGAGAATGATGAGTTTTTTGCATTGGTTTATACTAACTTATCTCACGAGTTCTTGTTGAGTTTTGTGTGGATGAAGTTTTTAAGATTTAGGGAAACCGTGATATAAAAGGAATTAAGGAGACACAAAAAACTCAAGCTTGGGGATGCCCAAGGCATCCCAAGATAATATTTCAAGAACTCTCGAGCATCTATGCTTGGGGATGCCCCGCTAGGCATCCCACCTTTCTTCATCAACAATTATCGGTTAGTATTGATTGAGCCTAAGTTTTTGCTTCTTCACATGAGTTGTGCTATTCTTGGAATGTCATTTTGTTTTTTTTTGCTTTCTGTTTTAATAAAATACTTAGATCTAGAAGTTTTTAAATAAGAGAGTCCTCAAATAGCTACCCATTTACTTAACTACTCGTTTGATCTTCACTTATATCTTTTTGGAGTAGCTTCTCATTTACTCTTGTGCTTCACTTATATCCTATGAGTAAATTGTTGAATGAACTGAATATCATGAAGTTGAAATCATATGTTCATATCATGCCTAGTGGTAGCTTCACATTGGGTTTAGAAAGTTAAACCTTTTGAAGCTTGACAATCACAATAGTGGTCATACAAGCAATTCTTGGATGATTACTATAAGGAAGAGAACTTTCGCATGCAAATGTACTATCTTGGAAATATTTTGTGATTGTGAGCCCACATCGAAATATTATAAGCCAAAATTGTTGATGTTGGACAAGGAAGACAACGTAATGATTTATGTTTGTTCATATTCACATAGAAGTTATATTGTCATAGATCCCTCAACATGTGGTGCTTTCCCCCCATCTTTGGTAGCCAAAAATTCTTCACTAAGTAGAGATACTACTTGTGCATCCAAAAAACCTTAAACCCAAATCTTATTTTCAAGAGTCCACCATATGTACCTAAGGATTGAGTAAGATCCTTCACGTTGTCATCGGTGCAATAAGGTAATAAAAATTGCTTCTAAAAGTATTAGATCATTTTGTGTAAGAGAAAATTGAGCATTGTACGAACTTGTGATGACAAAGAATAAAAGCGACAGACTGCATAATAAAGGTTGCTATCATAAGGGGCAATATAACGTGACATTCTTTTGCATTAGGGATTGAGCACACAAATAAAAAGCGCATGGAAACCTCTGCTTCCCTCTGCGAAGGGCCTACATTTTACTGTTATGTATTTACTTTCATGCAAGAGTCAAATTTTTCTCTCTATTCCGTTTTATTTTTCTATTTTGGCAAGCATCATGTGGTGAGGAAAGATCTAAGCACATATATCCAGTTGGATATGGGTAGCATGAATTATTATTGTTGACATCACCCTTGAGGTGAATACGTTGGGAGAAGAAACTATAAGCTCCTATCTTTCTATGTGTCCGGTTGAAACGTTTTCCTCATGTGTATGCGGTGACTGTTAGCTATCGTAGAAGATTATATGATGGTTGAGTATGTGGAGCTCTTACTTAGACTTTGTTGAATAAGTTGAATTGCAATTGTTTGGTGACTAAGAATATAGGTTGTTGAGTTTCAAGAGAATTCATTGTTTGAACCTTAACATGTGAATTGGTTACTACTTTGTCATGATTAGTTTTATGAGAAAGAGTTGCTGTTATGATGCTAGGGAAAGTGATTGAAATTATCATTGATCAAACTTATGCACTTTTCTAGCATTCACACTTCGTAAATTATTTCTTTTATCATTTAGCTACTCGAGGACGAGTAGGAATTAAGCTTGGGGATGTTGATACGTCTCCAACATATCTATAATTTATGAAGTATTTATATTATCATTCTTGGATGTTTTACAATCATTTTATAGCAACTTCATATCATTTTTTGGGACTAACTATTGACCCAGTGCCAGTTGCTGTTTTTTTGCTTGTTTTTTACATCGCAGGAAATCAATATCAAACGGAGTCCAAACACCGCGAAACTTTTTGTGGATTTTTTGGACCAGAACACCCAGGATGGGCCAGAGAAGCACCTGGGGGGTGCCTCGAGGGGGGCACAACCCACTAGGGTGCGCATATCGAATTTTTGTGATGAACTGAGTTTTTCCTTTGAGATTTCATTTTATCAGATTGAATACTTTTATGGATTTGAGAACACTTTATGTATGTCTTGCATATGAATACTCGTGTGAATATCGGGCATCATATTGATTCACTTGATATATGTTTTGGCACTCAACTTGCA
Organism: Triticum dicoccoides; assembly: GCF_002162155.2. Lineage (NCBI taxonomy): Eukaryota > Viridiplantae > Streptophyta > Magnoliopsida > Poales > Poaceae > Triticum > Triticum dicoccoides. The sequence continues at coordinate 440,510,829 of NC_041384.1, forward strand.
GATTCCCGAGGTGACATTGGGGTAACCTATGCATACGGGTTGATGCATGTTCTTGTCTTTGTTTCTCCGGTAGAAATCTTGGGGCACTCTTTGAGGTTCTTTGTGTTGGATTGAGTATTATCAATCTGAAATTATTTGGTGTTATTTTAGTACAAACTCTTTGATAGATCGATCGGAAAGAATAGCTTAGAGGTGGTTCCATACCCTACAAACAATTTCTTCTTATGTTCTCCGCTAGATAGGAACTTTGAAGTGATTCTACATCGCACATTGAGGGATGGTTATAAGATCCAAGTATATTAGCATTGTTGGGAGATCACACAAGTGAAAGTACAGACCCTAGGCCTTGTTTCTAAGCATTGCAATACTGTTTTTGTGCCCGTTTACTATTGGTTACCTTGCTGTTTTTGTAATTTCACATTACAAAAATCAACATCTACTATCCATATTACGCTTGTATCACCATCTCTTCGCCGAACTAGTGCACCTATACAAATTAGCACTGTATTTGGTGTGTTGGGGACATAAGAGACTTTTTATTATTTGGTTTCAGGGTTGTTTGAGAGACACCATCTTCATCCTACACCTCCCATGGATTGATAAACCTTAGATCATCCACTTGAGGGAAAATTTCTACTGTCCTACAAAACTCTACACTTGGAGGCCTAACACAAGTCTACAAGAACAAGTTGTGTAGCAGACATCAGTCAGCTGTATTCTGAGTTCATCATTGAGTCCCTCAAGGAATTTCTCCTGCTAGGCGGTATCACCAGCCACGTCTCCGGGAGCATACCTGGATAACTTGCTGAATTCCTCCACATAGTCACCAACTGAATGATTACCCTAGTGTAAGTTGCGGTACTCGCGCTTCTTCAAACTCATTGCTCTAGCTGAAACATGTGTGGTGTGAAATGTCAGCTGGAACTGATCCCATGTCACATTGGCTATGGGGAATGTGGCGATGTAGGTCTTCCACCATGAAGTTGCTGGTCCATCCAATTGATGTGCGGCAAAGCGTACCTTTGCAATATCGGTGCATCCTGCGGTGGTCAGCTCTCTTTCGATCTTGCGGAGCCAGTCATCTACGACAATCTGCTCCGTGCTGCTTGAGAACACCTGTCCTGGTTTTGTCACGGTAGATGTTCTCACGAAAGAACTTAGTCTTGAGGCCATCGCAACTAGGCGGTCGCTGGAACAGGGTTGATCGTGAACGAAAACACGGTTTTACCCAGGTTCGGCCCCTCTCGATGGAGGTAAAAGTCTACTCCTGCTTTGATTGATATTGATGATGATCTCAATTACAAGGATGCGGATACGCTAACATAGCTTTCGAGATATTGCAACTTAGTCTTTTCATCCTAGGGGCTCCCATTTATATAACAGGTTGAGTCCCTAGGTTTACATAAGATTCCGGGTTGCACTGCTAACCCGTATCTTACTCTAACTATCATTAGACGTGTCCTCTAAGTTTGGAAAATTCTCCTTCTAGGCTTTCTTCTCGAGCCGGCCCATAATGATTTCTCCATGAGCCAGCCTCCCGTGCGTCTCCTTTTGGGCCTTCGGGCCCCTCTTGTCATCTTACCGTAACCCGGGAAATAGTGTGACCCATGGAGCTTCTACGCTCCTAGCTGGGTTATAATTTTAGCTGGGTCTTAGTCGTGGGGATCATCCCCAACATTAGCCCCAATTTAGCTTTCATTTATCCATGTTAAACTTCATCCTAAAAATATGACAAGGAAAAACATGATGGATGAAGCTACAGGTCTAGATTTCTTTCTAAGCTAACATCCTTTCAGTCCCCATCATTCCTTTTTATGGAAACATCCAGCCGGGTCAATCCTTTCGCCGGGTCACACAGCTTGCTCCACACTTAGCAATTTTCAGCTACTCCTTATCGTGTCATCACCAACTCACTTCCAATATGCACATGTAACATCATAACAAATCTTTGGGTGGATATGTCAAGTCTTGTCAATTGCGAAATCAAGACCTCTTTTTGGCCTAAATTTACTACGCCCCTCGGGTTTCGCGCTTAACGTTTCGGGTTCCTATCCCTTTATAATTAGAGTAGCGCACCCGGGGGCTCACTTTTTACCTTCTCTGCTTCTTGCTCCTTCTTACTCTATCTCCATCGCCGCCGCGCTGTCTCAAGATTGCCGACCTTGAGAATAGAAACAACCTCCTCAACAATAATGTCGCTGGGTCTCATCGGAAATGTCGTGGCTATGCTCTCAAGTTTTCAACACCCTCAAACTTCTCTTCCGTGGATCTGTGAGTACCTCTTTCATCTGTGTTATTCTTCTCAGTGTAGTTCTTTCTAGTTCATCGACGTTCTTCGAGAAATGCAGGCATAGATCTAGGTTTGTTCATGAAATTTCATCCACAGGATCTCAAAATACCTCCACAATGTAGTTATTCACCTCGGAGATCTCTTTGATTTCTTCAGTGAACTCCACTATCTCCTCATAGTAGATCATGCTGCCAACCTAGGTCTTTGATTCTTCGTTTTGCCATCATTTTTAATATCTATGTTGATATTGAATCTGCACAATAGTTGTTTGTGGCCACCTTGACCCGAAATTTGCTTTGTACCACTAGTCGGGTCACAAGTCGTAGTGTTATCTTCTGCGGTTATACTTATTCTGGCTCACCATATCTTGAGTCATAGTAATCCATAGTCGTTTAGATATTCATAGTGACCATGAATAATAGTTCTTATGACCCAAAAAATTGCTATTGTAGTCCTCCTCCGGGTCTTGTGTCTTAATGACATTTTCGCTGGCTTGTACTTAATTTGCCGGATCTCAAATTGTAGTAAACCGTAATCACTTCCCACTTGTAAATGTATATCTTATTCTGACTTTCATGACCCATGTGCATATGGGCGACTCATAATTTGTTCTTTTCATCTCGTAGTTGAATTTTTTTGCACACCGCATCCATGGCCCCTAAAGTAGGAAAGGCTGTCAATTGCACAAAGTCAAACACATCACAACTTTCTCTTGATGATTTAGTGAACTCTGGCCTTCCATCGGCTCATATCGAGATTGAATGACGGGTTCCAAAGGAAGAGGCCTGACCTTCTTTGGGTCCAAATGAGATTATCAACTTTGTTGATCACCTAGATAGAGGCTTTCACCCTAAGGGCTCCAAATTCTTCCATGACATCCTTCACTACTTTGGCATCAGGCCCCAAGACTTTGGTCCCAACTAGGTGCTTAACTTGAGTAACTTCCAAGTCTTTTGCAAATTGTATCTACAGATTGATTTGTCTGTTGGCTTATTTCAAGAATTCTTCTATTGTAATCGTCAAATTGAGTGCAAGAACGGGCCGAGTCTGGAATCTGGTGGAGTCATAATCCAGTGAAGGAGAAAATTGGCTTTCCTTGAGAAGGCATTGGCGAGTCATCCTAAAGGATGACACAAAACCTGGTTTTACTACAAAGATACATCACCAAACCAACAATCTTAGCTACCGGGTTATAGACCAGACCGACTTGAGTCTACCAAACAGTTTGATGCATACACCTTTGCTGAGGAGAGGGAGGCACTAAATGTTGGGGAATGTCGTAATTCAAAAAAACTCCTACGATCACGCAAGATCTAACTAGGAGATGCATAGCAACAAGAGGGGATAGTGTGTCCAGTACCCTCGTAGACCGAAAGCGGAAGCGTTTAGTAACGTTGTTGATGTAGTCGAACGTCTTCGTGATCCAACCGATCCAAGCACCGAACGTACGGCACACCCGTGTTCAGCACACTTTCAGCACGATGAAGTCCCTCAAATGCTTGATCCAGTTGAGGACAAGGGAGAGTTCCGTTAGCACAACGGCGTGGCGACGGTGATGATGAAGTTACTGGTGCAGGGCTTCGCCTAAGCACTATGATGATATGACCGATGTGTGTAACTGTGGAGGGGGGCACCGCACACGGCTAAGAGAAGACTTGGTGTTTCTTTGGGGTGCCCCTCCCACATATATAAAGGAGGGGGGAAGGGGAGGCCAACCCTAGAGGGGGCGCGCCAAGGGCAGAGTCCTACTTGGACTCCCAGCTCAAGTAGGATTCGACCCCACTTTCATATTCCAACTAGGAGAAGGAGGGAAGGACGAAGAGGGGAGAGGGAAAGAGAGGGGGCGCTGCCCCCTCCTAGTACAATTCGGACCAGCCCTTAGGGGGGGCGCAGCCATGCTTGAGGCCCTTCTCTCCTTTCCACTAAAGCCCATTAAGGCCCATTA
>NC_041384.1:440515316-440568619 GCF_002162155.2 Triticum dicoccoides
AATACCTGAAACACTTAGGAACCATTCCGGTGTCCGAATATAACCTTCCAATATATCGATCTTTACCTCTCGACCATTTCGAGACTCCTCGTCATGTCCGTGATCTCATCCGGGACTCCGAACAAACTTCGGTCATCAAATCACATAACTCATAATACAAATCGTCATCGAATGTTAAGCGTGCGGACCCTACGGGTTCAAGAACTATGTAGACATAACCGAGACACATCTCCGGTCAATAACCAATAGCGGAACCTGGATGCTCATATTGGCTCCTACATATTCTACGAAGATCTTTATCGGTCAAACCGCATAACATGTGCTGTTCCCTGTGTCATTGGTATGTTACTTGCCCGAGATTCGATCGTCGGTATCATCATACCTAGTTCAATCTCGTAACCGGCAAGTCTCTTTACTCGTTCCGTAATGTATCATCTCACAACTAACTCATTAGTCACATTGCTTGCAAGGCTTATAATGATGAGCATTGCCGAGAGGGCCCAGAGATACCTCTTCGATACACTGAGTGACAAATCCTAATCTCGATCTATGCCAACTCAACAAATACCATCAAAGACACCTATAGAGCAGGTTTATAATCACCCAGTTACGTTGTGACGTTTGATAGCACACAAGATGTTCCTCCAGTATTCGAGAGTTGCATAATCTCATAGTCAGAGGAACATGTATAAGTCATGAAGAAAGAAATAGCAATAAAACTAAACGATCATTATGCTAAGCTAACGGATGGGTCTTGTCCATCACATCATTCTCTAATGATGTGATCCCGTTCATCAAATGAAAACACATGTCTATGGTTAGGAAACTTAACCATCTTTGATTAATGACCTAGTCTAGTAGAGGCATACTAGGGACACTCTGTTTTGTCTATGTATCCACACATGTATCAAGTTTCTAGTTAATACAATTCTAGCATGGATAATAAACATTTATCATGATATAAGGAAATATAAATAACAACTTTATTATTGCCTCTAGGGCATATTTCCTTCACTAAAACTCATATATTCCAAGATTAATGCTTTGACAACACATGGGCTCTCCGGGGTCGACTTGACCTAGTGTTGGATGAGCTGGAGAATCCAGCCCCTTAGTCTCAGAAACTGGCTCATGCACCAGTACATTGGCGAGAAGACCAACGCCTTGCGATTTAGTAAGTTTAACTTGCTTGCCAATGACTTCAGGAAGGCCAATAAGAAGCTTCTTGGCGAGACCCGGGAGAAAATCGCCATTATGGGTCTCCCCCCATTTTATGCTGGTAACCCGGTTCCTTTGGCGAGTTGCCATTTTACCTTTCCATCTGTATTGCTCATACAACTGTGCTCTTTGCCTTGTTTAATATGTCGGTTTGTATTTTGCGTAGGAGGACTCTAAATAGTGGAAAACTGAACCTCAAGTCCCAACTCCTCTTAAGGATGGGAACCTTGTAGAGGAAGAGGAGGAAGAAAATGAGGTAGAAGAACTTGACTCTCTTGGTCCTCTCTTTAATGAACTTGCTGACGCTGACACTTCTCAGGAAAACAATGGAACCAACTGAGCCAGCAAGGCAGAGGTAAACCCATCTTCTTTCGACTTGGAAACAATTGGTCAAAGAAGAACTAGAAATGTGGTCCATAAGGTACCATTTTCACATCCAGAAGCTCACTTAGATAACAATTTTTCTTTGAAGAAAACGCAACATGAAGCCAGCTTGAAGAGGAAGACCCAGTGTCGGTGTGAAGTCTGGCATACCTCAGGGCAGGGGTCCCGAGCTGTGGATCTCGGATCGGTGGCAGCAGGAACAGGGGAGGCAATGTTTACCCAGGTTCGAGCCCTCTTGATGGAGGTAAAACCCTACGTCCTACTCTTGTTCATATTGATGGAGGTGTATCAAGTACACACTTGATCTACCTCGAGATCGTGAGTTTTGTTCTACCTCTAAGGCTAGGTGAATGCAATTGTGATTTGGTCATGCTCCTATCACTACAAAAAAAATACACTTCCGTGATGATACGTGTTTGTCACAGTAGGTCACGTTTTCTGTCATGCATGTACATCCATGACAAATTTATGATAGAATCAAGATAGTCATACATGTGTTGCCGTAGAAGTGTTCCATGAGATTACCAAAATTATCATCACGGAAGTGTCCACTTCCATGATGATAACTCGCGCGTCACAGAAGTGCTTTCATCAAGGGTGACCGACATGTGGCATCCACCATAACAGAACATCGTTAAGCTATCGGGTCCGGTTTTGGATCCGATAACCTGTTGACAACCCCGACCAATGGGGATTTTCCACGTGTAAAATCATCATTGGCTGGAGGAAACACGTGTTGGCTCACCGTTGGGACAGATGTCATCCACTCATTGGACCCAAAGTGCCTATGATACATTGACACGTCCCACTGCCCAACAGAGGCCCATGCCTGTGAAAAGGCCGGCCCGTTTGACTTGGTCAAAAGGTGGCGGGCGGCCTACGGCAAACCTGTTAACGGCCTGTTCGCATATAGCCCATTTACAGCCCGCTAACCTAGGGCGTGTTTACAACCTATTCGAATTAGGCCCAGTAGCGTCATCTAGGCTATCTAATATAATTCCAACCCATTTTAACTTTCGGCCCATGTATGGCCCATCACGTCTTTCGGCCCATATGAGGCCCTTAGTAACCCTTGGCCCATTAACGGCCCATGGTAAAACTGGCCCATAATGAACATTGTATCACTTTATACCCATTAATGGCCCATTATTCTGTTGGGCCATTTCCAGCCCATGTTATCTTTCGGCCTTCTCAGGGCCCATTTATTCTTGGGCTCATTTCCAGCATTCGTTTACTTTCGGCCCGTTACTGTCATTTTCTGCTTGTGGGCCAAATTTAGCCCGTGGTTACAGTCGGCCCATTTGTGGCCCGTTAATACGTTGGGCCATTTTCATAGCGTCATCAAATACGGCCGATTAACGACGGCCCATTATGGTCGGCCCATGAGCGGACGATTTCAACTCTAGCCCATTTACAGCCATAATGTGGTCTGTTATTGGCCCATGTTTGGCCAACCGATCATACGGCCTGTAGAAGGCCCATTGTGTCTACTACCCGTATAAGGCCCATTGTTTCTACGCCCCGTAGAAGGCCCATTGTTTCTATGGCCCTTAGAAGGCCCATTGTTTCTATGGCCCATAGGAGGCCCATGTTAACTATAGTAAATATGTAGCCCATGGTTAATGTGGCCTAGTTTTAGAAAATAGGTTATTGCGGCCACTAGCAAACCACGGAAAAAGAACTGCACTGACTACAAGAAAGCAAATAAACAAGACAATAAGGAAATAAATAAGCAAGCAACTTACGCTAGGCTATTACGGCTATTACACATATTACATCCACTGGGCATCAAAGTTCGCCACCAGTGCAAATATAGGGAACACCCTACACTATACAAAAATGGCTTGCTATTTTCTTCAGCTGGTGGCTGCACGTTAAGAACAAATTTTGTATCGCACTAAAACAAATTGCAACTATAAAACAAAAGGAAGGTTGGCATAAAAGTTAATAGTCTAGCAGATAAATGCACCACCAGAAGTTCAGAATCTCAGTTTATTTGACTTGACTGTTACGTATTCATGCTGTATTATCCGATGGAGCACCATAACCTTCGCCTTTAGTTCTCCTAGGCTCCTGAACAACATAGCAAATGTCTGATAGTCTGGTTTCAAAACCATGCATATCTTGACAACATCGAACAATGTCTCTCCTTGTTTCACAAAGGGTCTCTGTTAGGGAATGGACTTGTGTCTAGAGCGCAGATACAACATTGTTTTGAGCTTGCATATCTTGATCATGAGGCAGTTTGGACAAGATTGCCTTAACAACCAACCCAGTATTACGTAGGAACGTGATTTTGGCACTGTTAGTGGACAGGTACTGACCCACTGCAGCAAGAGCTGACATTGCGGTTATAGTTGCCTCGCCACCTTCAGAAGGTGGCGGTTCCACCATTTTTCCGTAGCACGCTGAAAAGTTAAGGTTTTACATTAGTAGTACCAGAACAGAAGATATTAAGGAGGCAGCAAAACCAAACAAAATAGCTTTGGTCTATATACAAAACTTATTCTGGTGAACCCATGTAAAATATTAGTTGTATTTTATTGCAAAGTACATAATGAAAGCAGGTTCCAACACATATGACCATGTACCATCGCTAATATATTGTCTATTTCTTCACATTGTATTGAGGGCTAAGGATAAAGAGACGTAGTTTATAATACGGTAAGCATAGTATGACATCATTCATATCAAAAAACAACTGAGAACAGACAAACAAGCAATTGTAACATTGTGTGGGCAAGTCCAGCACGGAACTAGATTACAGGTCAAGATCAAAGGAACATCACTCCTCTCTTTTAATCCTTGTATGGTGCAATGATAGGCTAAGACAATTGTGTATAAAATTGAAAAGAGTAATAGACATTGGCTGCAAACCATGCAGTTCAAGGCACAAGTCAGAGTAAGTAGTAGTTAAAAGGCATGAGGATTAAGGACTTACAATAGTGGCTTTGACTGGTGTAGTCATGCCCTTCTTCTTGCTGGTGTGACAGTCCTTGAAGATTTCCACAACATTTGGTTTAGGTACTTTTTGGTACTTGCGGGCTTTCCTCTGCATTTGGAATAGGTCTAGATTTGATAATATGGTACGACGAAAAGAGTGAAACAACAACTAATTACAAGAGCCTCGTAGTGTGCAATATAGCTACGAGATCCTGTCATCTGTTGGAATTTCACTTTCGTACGGTTGACCTTGTTCTTTGAATAGTTCACCTACAAGAAGATAGATTTGTGTGGCACATGCGTAAATAGGACTTCAACATGTGATCTGATCACATATATATAATGTACCTGATACTTCGGATCAGACCAGTGTTTAACGAGGCCTCTGCAGTCTTCATTCGATATATTTTCCACTGGAGATGTTTGGGAAACTTCACTATTAGCCTTACCTTCATAGTGAGTTTTCCTCAAGTTATAGCAATACTGTTGCAGAGCAGACTTGAAAACATGGGTGCAAGCTTGTCTGGTTGCATCATCTTGGCTATCCAACTTGAACCTCGTCTGTTGAAAATTATGGGAGTCTCATTATCAGCAACCTAGAAAGTATGGGACAGAGCAAGACAATATTACTAGTTTCCATACATAACCATACTTACAGATAAATGGTCGAGGGAGGTGTTGAACCGGGTTTCGTCTTTGTCATTCCTGTACTAAATCCATGTTGGGAGGATACGTACATGACACCTAACGGCAACCGCTGCCTCTGATACTAACTTGGCTGACTCTGTAGCATCACGTGGCCTTTTTAAACCTGCCTCAAAACAGATCTCCATTCTTTCTCCTATGGATTTAGTTAACCTATCGAGCATTATCCCTGCTGTTTGTTTCTCTTGCGCCTAGGTGCTAGTCCAATAATGAACATAGGAAGTGTTAGTGTACATCAAACTGTGAGACTACATATAAAGAAGCATGCAACTGTAACTTGACTCCAGCAACTACCTTCTTGCTGTTGAAGCTCACAAGGTTCATCTGATCTTGCCAACTCGTCTTGTGTCAAGAGTGCTTGGGGAGTAGTGTTAGGTGGCAAGGGAGCTTGGGAACGTGCTGCTAGCTCAGTTAACGCACGAGTAACTCGTGCAGCTGGTAGTACTGTGGAAGGTGTTGCAAGAACTAGGGTTGTCCCTGCTTGTTTGGTGGCAGCTATTTGTTTATGTTTGACTTTTTCTGCAGCTCATGTAGCATGGGATACCCTATTTGTAGAATTTTCCGCTGGACTTTGACCTTCTATTGCACCATCAGTACCAACAAAATCTCCAGGATTCTTCCGGTTCCCATTCCCTGCCATTCTGTGTTTCTTCCTCTTTCTCTGTGCCATGTTAAGTCAAGCCGACAATAAAAACGAATAACAATTTAGTTCTTTAGAACAAATTGATGCGTGATACAGACGAACTCAACTTTGATGTTAGACAACCACATGATAGGATGATGTAATATGTACGAAAAATAGGACGGAAGAGATAACTAGAGCTATGATGTGTACACTAAGCAGAAGACATTTCACTAAAATATAAGCAATTCAATGGAACGTAGACACCATATGAAAGATGCTACAAATACCGTTCTGCTAAGTTAACGGTGTCTCATCATAAATGGCGTTTAAACAAATGTGAAGCAGTACAAGAAATAAATCATATGCAAGATGCAAACAACATCACACTACCAAGTTAGAGGTCTCTCGTCATTAGTGCCATTGCATATTCACAGCCTATGATGTGTAAACTAAGGAGAAGGCATTTCAACAAATTAGAAGCAATGAAATCTAGACACCATATGAAAGATGCAACAAATATCACTCTACCAAGTTAAAACTGTCTCGTCTTAAGTGTCATTTCAACAAATTAGTAGTACAAGCTAGAAAAGAATGCGAGATGTAACCTATATCACACTCCAAAGTCAAACGTGTCTTATGATAAGTGATTGTTGCAGGTTACACAATAGTAGTAATTTGATCTATGAACATGGTGTGATAGACAGATATTGTATGTTCTAGAAACAGGAACACGTGTCTTATTCAAGTATAATGTGTAAAGTAAGCAGATGGAATTCAAAAAAAAAATAGAAGCGATACAAGCTAGACATCACACATAACATGCAACCACATATAACAGTGCCAAGTTAGAGGGAGCACCGGTGATGGTGCAGTAGGGGAGACATGCTTATCATAAACACAGCTACATTGAGTGTCTATGCATGTGTTGTCTTGGAAATCATCTTGGGGGGGATGGAGGAGTAGAAACTGTAGAGGCCCTCCGTTTGGAAGGAGCACCTTTATCCGCTGCCTTGCTAACTTCCTTCCGCTTTATTGATTTTGAATTGTCAAGTAAAACTGACAAGAACAAGCAATAAAATTCTCTCTTCAGAACTCATTCATGCATGATACTGACAATCACTACTTTGATGTAAGGCAAACACATGATACAAGGATGGAATATGTACGAAAAATAGGACGGCATGGCATGTTCATAACTGTTTGTGTAAACTAAGCAGAAGCCATTCCAACAAATAAGAAGCAATGCAAGCTAGACACCACATGAAAGATGCAACCAATATGACTCTGTAAGTTAAAAGCATCCCATCATAAATGGAATTTCAACAAATTAGAAGCAGCGCATGCTATAAATCATATGAAAGATGCAACTAATATCGCACTACATATACTAAAGGTGTCTCATCATATTGATTGACGCGGGATACAAAAAAACAATAGTTTTATGTAAGGATGTGCTTAATAGACAGATGTACTTTGTACTAAATACGGGAAGGCATGTCACATTAACATGTATAATGTATAAGCTAAGCAGAATATCACATGTAGTTTAACTAGATTGGAAGAATTACAATCTAGACACCATATGCAACATGCAACCACATATCACGCTGCCAAGTTACAGCAAGCACGTGCGATGCTAGTGTAGGGGAAATGCGGTAATCAACTATAGAGCTACATTCACTATCTTCCTCTAGCCTTGATGTTTCTTGAGAATCATGTTGGGAGGCTGACACTGCATTCTTTAAATGAGGAGTAGTCCACTTGCCTGACTGCCTCGTCATAAGTGATTGATGAGGGATACGCAAGAACATTAGTTAGATGTAAGAACATGGTTAATACACAGATGTACTAGTATGTACCAAAAACAGAAAGGCATGTCATATTCAAAGGTATAATGTGTAAGCTAAGCAGATGCAATTTAACCAAATTGGAAGCAATACAAGCTAGACATCCGACTGGAGTGGTGAGCATGATCATCTAGGACCTGAGAGCCTGGTGGGAGGCAGGCTGCTTTGCCACCATCGCGGCTTTTTAGTTGGCTTCCAGGTGATGCCTCTCTTTGCTGGGCTTGTCACTGGCTCGGCCAGTGCCCTGACTAGCTATTTGTCTTCTGGTGCTCACGGGATGGTGGTTCATGTAAAAAATATCTTTCCTTATCTTAATAAAGACCGAATTCGGCCTTTCGAATACAAGCTAGACACCATATGGAACATGCAACCACATATGACAGCGCGAAGTTAAAGCAAGCACCTAGGATGGTGGTTCATTGCGAGCGAGGTCATCAACTCCAGAGCTACGTTTACCATCTCCATCTGTTGACAATGCACCATTTATAGCATTGTAACGTGACATGCTTACCCGCGTAGAAAGCTGGAGCAACTTCTCTCTTTTCTTTTCTGCTTCTCTCGAGGCAGACTCTGAAATACCCTTGCATAAAAACCCAATAGTGAGCGTATGGGTGAAGTGTGTGCAGAACTAGTGCACTGTAAAAGTAGCAGATAGCAGGTGGCTGAAAAATAAATGACAGGAGACATATGATAGCTCTACAACATTGCATGGCAAACAAAATTAGATTCTACTCTGTATGATTTTGTAATATATGAGCACAGGAAATGCAGGTACTCCTCCAGCACACCACCACATGTGGTCATATCAAGATAACAGTTGACTGAAAATAAATAGGCCAGTCGATTTTTTAATGAACCGTCTGATCTATAAGGAACGGGCAGATGGCCTTCGTCTACCTCCCGCCAGTCACTGTTGACGATCTTTCTCGAACCGACAACGACCACCGGCCTGGACCCCTTCCTCCGCCGCCCCGCCCTCCCCTCGATCTCACACCACTGCCGTGCTTAGCAGGCCATCCCTTTAATCCCGGCCAACCTCCAGATCGGGCGCCAGTAACTCTAGGCCCCACACGTCCCTAAGATAAACACCGAGGCGCTGCTTCCCCGGCGTAATAGGCGGACTAGCGCCTGTTACACTGGGGAATGCTTCCGTTAATTGGGAATCAACTGACCAGGAATTGAAATTCAGGGGGGCGACGGACCTCTAGCTAAGGTGAAATAGTATATGAGGAGAAACCTTGTGCATCACGAGTTACTAGTATCAAGAAGAAGCGGTCAACTAGTGTCTTCTGTGGGATGAATACCGTGCAAGAAGACACATAATATTTGCACGAATAAGGGAAGAGGAGTACCCTTATCGGTTTCCAGTGTGGTCTCCTCCATATGTCGCGGCGACTTCTTTTTTCTCCCAGGGGAACCGATGTTTTGGAGAACCGTGGATCCTTGGACAAACCCATGGACAAATTGTTGACTCTGTTGCCGTGGCCGTATATCGGCGGAGGGGAAGCAGATTCGAGGTGGTGAAGGACGGCGTAGCAGGAACAACTCCGGTGCGGTGGAGGGTGGCGAAGTTGGAGCGGCAACGGTGAGGCGTTGATACGTCTCCAATGTTTCTATAATTTTTGATTGCTCCATGCTATGTTATCTACTGTTTTGGACATTATTGGGCTTTATTATCCACTTTTATATTATTTTTGGGACTAACCTATTAACCGGAGGCCCAGCCCAGAATTGCTGTTTTTTTGCCTGTTTTAAGGTTTTGAAGAAAAGGAAGATCAAATGGAGTCCAAACGGAATGAAACCTTCGGGAACGTGATTTTCTCAACGAACAAGACCCGGGAGACTTGGACCCTACGTCAAGAAAGAAAAGAGGAGGCCACGAGGTAGGGGGTGTTGGGGAACGTAGTAATTTCAAAAAAATTCCTACGCACACGCAAGATAATGGTGATGCATAGAAACGAGAGGGGAGAGTGTTTTCTACGTACCCTCATAGACCGGCAACGGAAGTGTTGACACAACGTAGAGGAAGTAGTCGTACATCTTCCCGATCCGACCGATCCAAGTACCGAACGTACGTCACCTCCGAGTTGTGCACACGTTCAACTCGGTGACGTCCCTCGAGTTCTGATCCAGCAAAATGTTGAGGGAGAGTTTCTTCAGCATGACGGCGTGATGACGGTGATGATGTTCTACCGACGCAGGGCTTCGCCTAAGCACCGCTACGATATGACCGAGGTGGAATATGGTGGAAGGGGGCACTGCACACGGCTAAGGAACGATCACGAGGATCAACTTGTGTGTCATGGGGTGCCCCCCTGCCTTAGTATATAAAGGAGGGAGAGGGGGAGGTGCGGCCGGCCCTATGGGTGCGCCTGGAGGAGTCCTACTCCAACCGGGAGTAGGACTCCCCCCTCTTGCCTTGTTGGAAAAGGAAGGAGGAAGGGAGAAAGAGGAAAGGGGGGCCCCGCCCCCCTTCTTTGTCCTATTCGGAGTAGGGGGGAGGGGGCACGCGGCCTGCCCTGGCCGGCCCTCCTCTTCTCCCTTATGGCCCATGTAGGCCCAATAACCCCCCGGGGGTTCCGGTAACCCCCCAGTACTCTGGTAAAATCCCGATTTCACCCGGAATGTTTCCGATATCCAAATATAGGCTTCCAATATATCAATCTTTATGTATCGACCATTTCGAGACTCCTCGTCATGTCCGTGATCACATCCGGGACTCTGAACAACCTTCGGTACATCAAAACATAAAATCCCTAATTACGATCATCACCGAACATTAAGCGTGTGGACCCTACGGGTTCGAGAACTATGTAGACATGACCGAGACACGTCTCCGGTCAATAAACAATAGCGTAACCTGGATGCTCATATTGGCTCCTACATATTCTACGAAGATCTTTATCGGTCAGACCGCATAACAACATATGTTGTTCCCTTTGTCATCGGTATGTTACTTGCCCGAGATTCGATCATCGGTATCTCAATACCTAGTTCAATCTCGTTACCGGCAAGTCTCTTTACTCGTTCCGTAATACATCATCCTGCAACTAACTTATTAGTTGCAATGCTTGCAAGGCTTGAGTGATGTGCATTATCGAGAGGGCCCAGAGATACCTCTCCGACAATCGGAGTGACAAATCCTAATCTCGAAATACGCCAACCCAACAAGTACCTTCGTAGACACCTGTAGAGCACCTTTATAATCACCCAGTTACATTGTGGTGTTTGGTAGCACACAAAGTGTTCCTACGGTAAACTGGAGTTGCATAATCTCATAGTCATAGGAACATGTATAAGTTATGAAGAAAGCAATAGCAACAAACTAAACGATCAAGTGCTAAGCTAACGGAATGGGTCAAGTCAATCACATCATTCTCCTAATGATGTGATCCCGTTAATCAAATGACAACTCATGTCTATGGTTAGGAAACATAACCATCTTTGATTAATGAGCTAGTCAAGTAGAGGCATACTAGTGACTCTCTGTTTTTGTCTATGTATTCACACATGTATTATGTTTCCGGTTAATACAATTCTAGCATGAATAATAAACATTTATCATGATATAAGGAAATAAACGATAACTTTATTATTGCCTCTAGGGCATATTTCCTTCAGTCTCCCACTTGCACTAGAGTCAATAATCTAGATTACACAGTAATGATTCTAACACCCATGGAGCCTTGGTGCTGATCATGTTTTGCTCGTGGAAGAGGCTTAGTCAGCGGTCTGCAACATTCAGATACGTATGTATCTTGCAAATTTCTATGTCTCACACTTGGACTAAATCCCAAATGGAATTGAAGCGTCTCTTGATGTGTTTGGTTCTCTTGTGAAATCTGGATTCCTTCACCAACGCAATTGCACCAGTATTGTCACAAAAGATTTTCATTGGACCCGATGCACTAGGTATGACACCTAGATCGGATATGAACTCCTTCATCCAGACTCCTTCATTTGCTGCTTCCGAAGCAGCTGTGTACTCCGCTTCACATGTAGATCCCGCCACGACGCTTTGTTTAGAACTGCACCAACTGACAGCTCCACCGTTCAGTAAAAACACGTATCCGGTTTGCGATTTAGAATCGTCCGGATCAGTGTCAAAGCTTGCATCAACGTAACCATTTACGATGAGCTCTTTGTCACCTCCATATACGAGAAACATATCCTTAGTCCTTTTCAGGTATTTCAGGATGTTCTTGACCGCTGTCCAGTGATCCACTCCTGGATTATTGTGGTACCTCCCTGCTAGACTTATAGCAAGGCACACATCAGGTCTGGTACACAACATTGCATATATGATAAAGCCTATGGCTGAAGCATAGGGAACATCTTTCATTTTCTCTCTATCTTCTGCGGTGGTCGGACATTGAGTCTTACTCAACTTCACACCTTGTAACACAGGCAAGAACCCTTTCTTTGCTTGATCCATTTTGAACTTCTTTAAAACCTTGTCAAGGTATGTGCTTTGTGAAAGTCCAATTAAGCGTCTTGATCTATCTCTATAGATCTTAATGCCCAATATGTAAGCAACTTCACCGAGGTCTTTCATTGAAAAACTCTTATTCAAGTATCCCTTTATGCTATTCAGAAATTCAATATCATTTCCAATCAATAATATGTCATCCACATATAATATCTGAAATGCTACAGAGCTCCCACTCACTTTCTTGTAAATACAGGCTTCTCCAAAAGTCTGTACAAAACCAAATGCTTTGATCACACTATCAAAGTGTTTATTCCAACTCCGAGAGGCTTGCACCAGTCCATAAATGGATCGCTGGAGCTTGCACACTTTGTTAGCTCCCTTTGGATCGACAAAACCTTCTGGTTGCATCATATACAACTCTTGTTCCAGAAATCCATTCAGGAATGCAGTTTGACATCCATTTGCCAAATTTCATAATCATAAAATGCGGCAATTGCTAACATGATTCGGACAGACTTAAGCATCGCTACGGGTGAGAAGGTCTCATCGTAGTCAATCCCTTGAACTTGTCGAAAACCTTTTGCAACAAGTCGAGATTTGTAGACAGTAACATTACCGTCAGCGTCAGTCTTCTTCTTGAAGATCCATTTATTCTCAATTGCTTGCCGATCAACGGGCAAGTCAACCAAAGTCCACACTTTGTTCTCATACATGGATCCCATCTTAGATTTCATGGCTTCTAGCCATTTTGCGGAATCTGGGCTCACCATCACTTCTTCATAGTTCGTAGGTTCATCATGATCTAGTAGCATGACTTCCAGAACAGGATTACCGGACCACTCTGGTGTGGATCTTACTCTAGTTGATCTACGAGGTTCGGTAGTAACTTGATCTGAAGTTTCATGATCATTATCATTAGCTTCATCACTAATTGGTGTAGGTGTCACAGAAACCGGTTTCTGTGATGTACTACTTTCCAATAAGGGAGCAGGTACAGTTACCTCATCAAGTTCTACTTTTCTCCCACTCACTTCTTTCGAGAGAAACTCCTTCTCTAGAAAAACTCCGAATTTAGCAACAAAAGTTTTGCCTTCGGATCTGTGATAGAAGGTGTACCCAACAGTCTCCTTTGGGTATCCTATGAAGACACATTTCTCCGATTTGGGTTCGAGCTTATCAGGTTGAAGCTTTTTCACATAAGCATCGCAGCCCCAAACTTTCAGAAACGACAACTTTGGTTTCTTGCCAAACCACAGTTCATAAGGCGTTGTATCAACGGATTTCGATGGTGTTCTATTTAACGTGAATGCAGCCGTCTCTAAAGCATAACCCCAAAACGATAACGGTAAATCAGTAAGAGACAACATAGATCGCACCATATCTAATAAAGTACGATTACGACATTTGGACACACCATTATGCTGTGGTGTTATGGGTGGCGTGAGTTGCGAAACTATTCCGCATTGTTTCAAATGTAGACCAAACTCGTAGCTCAAATATTCTCCTCCACAATCAGATCGTAGAAACTTTATTTTCTTGTTACGATGATTTTCAACTTCACTCTGAAATTCTTTGAACTTTTCAAATGTTTCAGACTTATGTTTCATTAAGTAGATATACCCATATCTGCTTAAATCATCTGTGAAGGTGAGAAAATAACGATATCCGCCACGAGCCTCAACATTCATTGGACCACATACATCTGTATGTATGATTTCCAACAAATCTGTTGCTCTCTCCATAGTATCGGAGAACGGCGTTTTAGTCATCTTACCCGTGAGGCACGGTTCGCAAGTACCAAGTGATTCATAATCAAGTAGTTCCAAAAGTCCATCAGTATGGAGTTTCTTCATGCGCTTTACACCGATATGACCTAAACGGCAGTGCCACAAATAAGTTGCACTATCATTATCAACTCTGCATCTTTTGATTTCAACATTATGAATATGTGTATCACTACTATCGAGATTCATCAAAAATAGACCACTCTTCAAGGGTGCATGACCATAAAAGATATTACTCATATAAATAGAACAACCATTATTCTCTGATTTAAATGAATAACCGTCTCGCATCAAACAAGATCCAGATATAATGTTCATGCTCAACGCTGACACCAAATAACAATTATTTAGGTCTAATACTAATCCTGAAGGTAGATGTAGAGGCAGCGTGCCGACCACGATCACATCGACTTTGGAACCATTTCCCACGCGCATCGTCACCTCGTCCTTAGGCAATCTTCGCTTAATCCGTAGCCCCTGTTTCGAGTTGCAAATGTTAGCAACAGAACCAGTATCAAATACCCATGTGCTACTGCGAGCATTAGTAAGGTACACATCAATAACATGTATATCACATATACCTTTGTTCACTTTGCCATCCTTCTTATCCGCCAAATACTTGGGGCAGTTCCGCTTCCAGTGACCAGTCTGCTTGCAGTAGAGGCACTCAGTCTCAGGCTTAGGTCCAGACTTGGGTTTCTTCTCCTGAGCAACAACTTGTTTGCTGTTCTTCTTGAAGTTCCCTTTCTTCTTACCTTTGCCCTTTTTCTTGAAACTGGTGGTCTTATTGACCATCAGCCCTTTTTCTTGAAACTGGTGGTCTTATTGACCATCAACACTTGATGCTCCTTCTTGATTTCTACCTCCGCGGCTTTTAGCATCGCGAAGAGCTCAGGAATAGTTTTATTCATCCCTTGCATATTATAGTTCATCATGAAGCTTTTGTAGCTTGGTGGTAGTGATTGAAGAACTCTGTCAATGACACTATCAACAAGAAGATTAACCCCCAGTTGAGTCAAGTGATTATGATACCCAGACATTTTGAGTATATGTTCACTGACAGAACTATTCTCCTCCATCTTGCAGCTATAGAACTTATTGGAGACTACATATCTCTCAATCCGGGCATTTGCTTGAAATATTAACTTCAACTCCTAGAACATCTCATATGCTCCATGATGTTCAAAACATTGTTGAAGACCCGGTTCTAAGCCGTAAAGCATGGCACACTGAACTATCGAGTAGTCATCAGCTTTGCTCTGCCAGACATTCATAACATCTGGTGTCGCTCCTGCAGCAGGCTTAGCACTTAGCGGTGCTTCCAGGACGTAATTCTTCTGTGCAGCAATGAGGATAATCCTCAAGTTACGGACCCAGTCCGTGTAATTGCTACCATCATCTTTCAACTTTGCTTTCTCAAGGAACGCATTAAAATTCAACGAAACAACAACACGAGCCATCTATCTACAATCAAACATAGAGAAGCAAGATACTATCAGGTACTAAGTTCATGATAAATTTAAGTTCAATTAATAATATTACTTAAGAACTCCCACTTAGAAAGATACCCCTCTAATCCTCTAAGTGACCATGTGATCCAAATCAACTAAACCATGTCCGATCATCACGTGAGATGGAGTAGTACCAATGGTGAACATCAATATGTTGATCATATCTACTATATGATTCATGCTCGACCTTTCGGTCTCCGTGTTCCGAGGCCATATCTGTTATATGCTAGGCTCGTCAAGTTAAACCTGAGTATTCCGCGTGTGTAACTGTTTTGCACCTGTTGTATTTGAACGTAGAGCCTATCACACCCGATCATCACGTGGTGTCTCAGCACGAAGAACTTTCGCAACGGTGCATACTCCGGGAGAACACTTATACATTGATAATTTAGTGGGGGATCATCTTATAATGCTACCGTCAATCAAAGCAAGATAAGATGCATAAAAGATAAACATCACATGCAATCAATATAAGTGATATGATATGGCCATCATCATCTTGTGCTTGTGATCTCCATCTCCGAAGAACCTTCATGATCACCATCGTCACCGGTGCGACACCTTGATCACCATCGTAGCATCGTTGTTGTCTCGCCAATCTTATGCTTCCACGGCTATCGCTACCGCTTAGTGATAAAGTAAAGCATTACAACGCAATTGTATTGCATACAATAAAGCGACAACCATATGGCTCCTGCCAGTTGCCGATAACTCGGTTACAAAACATGATCATCTCATACAATAAAATTTAGCATCATGTCTTGACCATATCAAATCACAACATGCCCTGCAAAAACAAGTTAAACGTCCTCTACTTTGTTGTTGCAAGTTTTACGTGGCTGCTACGGGCCTAGCAAGAACCGTTCTTACCTACGCATCAAAACCACAACGATAGTTTGTCAAGTTGGTGCTGTTTTAACCTTCGCAAAGACCGGGCGTAGCCACACTTGGTTCAACTAAAGTTGGAGAAACTGACACCCGCCAGCCACCTGTGTGCAAAGCACATCGGTAGAACCAGTCTCGCGTAAGCGTACGCGTAGTGTCGGTCCGGGCCGCTTCATCCAACAATACCGCCGAACCAAAGTATGACATGCTGGTAAGCAGTATGACTTATATCGCCCACAACTCACTTGTGTTCTACTCATGCACAACATCAACGCATAAAACCTAGGCTCGGATGCCACTGTTGGGGAACGTAGTAATTTCAAAAAATTTCCTACGCACACGCATGATCATGGTGATGCATAGCAATGAGAGGGGAGAGTGTTGTCTACGTACCCTCGTAGACCGGCAACGGAAGTGTTGACACAACGTAGAGGAAGTAGTCATACGTCTTCCCAATCCGACCGATCCAAGTACCGAACGTACAGCACCTCCGAGTTCTGCACACGTTCAACTCGGTGACATCCCTCGAGTTCCGATCTAGCAAAACGTTGAGGGAGAGTTTCGTCAGCACGACGGCATTATGACGGTGATGATGTTCTACCGACGCAGGGCTTCGTCTAAGCACCGCTACGATATGACCGAGGTGGAATATGGTGGAAGGGGGCACCGCACACGGCTAAGGAACGATCACGAGGATGAACTTGTGTGTCATGGGGTGCCCCGTTGCCTTAGTATATAAAGAAGGGAGAGGGGGAGGTGCGGCCGGCCCTATGGGTGCGCCTGGAGGAGTCCTACTCCAACCGGGAGTAGGACTCCCCCCTCTTGCCTTGATGGAAAAGGAAGGAGGAAGGAAGAAAGAGGAAAGGGGGGCGCCGCCCCCCTTCCTTGTCCTATTCGGACTAGGGGGGAGGGGGCGCGCGGCCTGCCCTGGCCGGCCCTCCTCTTCTCCCTTATGGCCCATGTAGGCCCAATAACCCCCGGGGGGGTCCGATAACCCCCCGGTACTCCGGTAAAATCCTGATTTCACCCGGAACATTTTCGATATCCAAATATAGGCTTCCAATATATCAATCTTTATGTCTCGACCATTTCGAGACTCCTCGTCATGTCCGTGAACACATCCGGGACTCCGAACAACCTTCGGTACATCAAAACACAAAAACCCTAATTACGATCGTCACTGAACTTTAAGCGTGCGGACCCTACGGGATCGAGAACTATGTAGACATGACCGAGACACGTCTCTGGTCAATAACCAATAGAGGAACCTGGATGCTCATATTGGCTCCTACATATTCTACGAAGATCTTTATCGGTCAGACCGCATAACAACATACGTTGTTCCCTTTGTCATCGGTATGTTACTTGCCCGAGATTCGATCGTCGGTATCTCAATACCTAGTTCAATCTTGTTACCGGCAAGTCTCTTTACTCGTTCCGTAATACATCATCCTGCAACTAACTTATTAGTTACAATGCTTGCAAGGCTTGAGTGATGTGCATTACCGAGAGGGCCCAGAGATACCTCTCCGACAATCGGAGTGACAAATCCTAATCTCGAAATACGCCAACCCAACAAGTACCTTCGGAGACACCTGTAGAGCACCTTTATAATCACCCAGTTACATCGTGACATTTGGTAGCACACAAAGTGTTCCTCCGGTAAACGGGAGTTGCATAATCTCATAGTCAGAGGAACATGTATAAGTTATGAAGAAAGCAATAGCAACAAACTAAACGATCAAGTGCTAAGCTAGCGGAATGGGTCAAGTCAATCACATCATTCTCCTAATGATGTGATCCCGTTAATCAAATGACAACTCATGTCTATGGTTAGGAAACATAACCATCTTTGATTAACGAGCTAGTCAAGTAGAGACATACTAGTGACTCTCTGTTTTTGTCTATGTATTCACACATGTATTATGTTTCCGGTTAATACAATTCTAGCATGAATAATAAACATTTATCATGATATAAGGAAATAAATAATAACTTTATTATTGCCTCTAGGGCATATTTCCTTCAGGGGGGCATGCCTGCCTACCCTAGGCGCACCCTCCACCCTCGTGGGCCCCCTGTTGCTCCACCGACGTACTCCTTCCCCCTATATATATCCACGTACCCAGAAACGATCATATATGGAGCCAAAAACCTAATTCCACCACCGCAACTTTCTGTATCCACGAGATCCCATCTCTGGGCCTGTTCCGGAGCTCCGCCGGAGGGGGCATCTATCACGGAGGGCTTCTACATCAACACCATAGCCCCTCTGATGAAGTGTGAGTAGTTTACTTCAGACCTACGGGTCCATAGCTAGTAGCTTGATGGCTTCTTCTCTCTTTTTGGATCTCAATACAATGTTCTCCCCCTCTCTTGTGGAGAACTATTCGATGTAATCTTCTTTTTGCGGTGTGTTTGTTGAGAACGATGAATTGTGGGTTTATGATCAAGTCTATATATGAATAATATTTGAATCTTCTCTGAATTCTTTTATGTATGGTTGGTTATCTTTGCAAGTCTATTCAATTTATCAGTTTGGTTTGGCCTACTAGATTGATCTTTCTTGCAATGGGAGAAGTGCTTAGCTTTGGGTTCAATCTTGCGGTGTCCTTTCCCGGTAACAGTAAGGGAAGCAAGGCACGTATTGTATTGTTGCCATCGAGGATAACAAGATGGGGTTTTCTTCATATTGCATGAGTCTGTCCCTCTACATCATGTCATCTTGCTTAAGGCGTTACTCTGTTTTTATCTTAATACTCTAGATGCATGATGGATAGCGGTCGATGAGTGGAGTAATAGTAGTAGATGCAGGCAGGAGTCGGTCTACTTGTCTCGGACGTGATGCCTATATACATGATCATACCTAGATATTCTCATAACTATGCTCAATTCTGTCAATTGCTCAATAGTAATTTGTTCACCCACCGTAGAATACTTATGCTCTCGAGAGAAGCCACAAGTAAAACCTATGGCCCCCGGGTCTATCTCTATCATATTGATCTCCTACTACTTAGTTATTTCCTTTGCTATTTACTTTGCCATTATTTTACTTTGCATCTTTATCATAAAAATACCAAAAATATTATCTTATCATATCTATCAGATCTCACTCTCGTAAGTGGCCTTATAGGGACTGACAACCCCTATTTGTGTTGGTTGCGAGGATTTATTTGTTTGTGCAGGTGCGAGGGACTCGCGCGTAGCCTCCTACTGGATTGATACCTTGGTTCTCAAAAATTGAGGGGAAATACTTACGCTACTTTACTACATCATCCCTTCCTCTTCGCGGAAAACCAACCCAGTGCTCAAGAGGTAGCAAGAAGGATTTCTGGCGCCGTTGCCGGGGAGGTCTACGCAAAAGTCAACATACCAAGTACCCATCACATACCCTTATATCCCACATTACATTATTTGCCATTTGCCTCCCGTTTTCCTCTCCCCCACTTCACCCTTGCCGTTTTATTCGCCATCTCTTTCTATCCTCCCTCTCTTTCTCTATTTGCCTCTTTTTGCCCGCTTGCTTTTTGTTTGCTTGTGTGTTAGTTTGTTTGCTTGTCGTAATGGCCAGTCCCTTATCTTCTCCGTTATCTCCTGAGAATGAAATTCTAAATTTTAAGCAAAGAGAGGGAGAAAATCTAAAAGGCGGTTGGTATAGAATTTGCAATGCTCAAAATAGATCTACTAGGAAGCAATCTACTTTCATTCTTCTTCGCAATTTTTATGTAGGCATTACTCCTTGGCACCGTTATGTTCTTGATACTATTATCGGAGGGAACTTTTTGGGTAGCCATACTTTTGATTCTTATAATGCTATGATAGATTTATTTGGCTCACCCCCTCTCTTGGTTAATGGAACTGTATTAACTTTGGAGCATGTAATGCAAAGGCTTGAAATTATTGAAAATAAGGTTGCTACCGTAGAGTTAATTGAAAATTTGGATAAAAAGATCCACAGCCGAATCTCTCAATATGGATCTAAAGTAGGAGTTACTTTGAAAAATATTAAAGAAAAGGAACCCATAGTTAATGAGAAAATAAATCATGATTCCACTAGAATCGATAAACTTGAGGATATTATTACCAACTTGGGAACCTCTTTTTCTTCCGTAAAGAATACTCCAAGTCCTCCCACTAAAATTGCCAAGCTTATGTATGTTCCTAAAAATAAGGGTGAATCCTCTAGTTAGGAAAATGCGGATCTCATATCTATAAGTATTCATCCCAATCTTTTTGCTATCATTAAGGAACCATTTGTTACAAATGAATTTTTCGATCTTGTGCATAAACTCTTGATAATTAGTAAAAATAAATAAATTCCTAAAGATGGTAGATGCCTTATCGAAGAATTACCTACCAAAGATGGCAATACCTAGATCTATTCTTGCTTGTTATGCCTAGCTAGGGGCGTTAAATGATAGCGCTTGTTGGGAGGCAACCCAATTTTATTTTTATTCTTTGATTTTTGATCCTGTTTAGTAATAAATAATTTATATAGACTCTGTTTTGGTTGTGTTTTTTGTGTTTAATTAGTGTTTGTTCCAAGTAGAACCGTTGGGAAGACTTGGGGAAAGTCTTGTTGAACTTGCTGTAAAAAAACAGAAACTTTAGCGCTCACGAGAACTGCTGTCATTTTTATTTGGAAAGTGATATTTAGTTAATTCTTTTTGAAGATTATTAATAGGTAAATTACTCACGCCAAGCAATTTATTTTAGAATTTTTGGGGCTCCAGATCTTGCGCTAGCTACAGATTACTACAGACTGTTATGTTTTTGACAGATTCTGTTTTTCGTGTGTTGTTTGCTTATTTTGATGAATCTATGGCTAGTAAAATAGTTTATAAACCATAGAGAAGTTGGAATAAAGTAGGTATAACACCAATATAAATAAAGAATGACTTCATTACAGTACCTTGAAGTGGTCTTTTATTTTCTTTCGCTAACGGAGCTCACGAGATTTTCTACTTTAAGTTTTGTGTTGTGAAGTTTTCAAGTTTTGGTTAAATATTTGATGGATTATGGAACAAGGAGTGTCAAGAGCCTAAGCTTGGGGATGCCCATGGCACCCCCAAGATAATCTAAGGACACCTAAAATCCAAAGCTTGGGGATGCCCCGGAAGGCATCCCCTCATTCGTCTACTTCTATCGGTAACTTTACTTGGAGCTATATTTTTATTCGCCACATGATATTTGTTTTGCTTGGAGCGTGTTGTATGATTTGAGTCTTTGCTTGTTAGTTTAACACAATCATACTTGCTGTACACACCTTTTGAGAGAGCCATACATGATTTGGAATTTGTTAGAATACTTTATGTGCTTCGCTTATATCTTTTGAGTTATATCATTTTGCTCTAGTACTTCACCTATATCTTTTAGAGCACGGTGGTGGATTTGTTTTATAGAAACTATTGATCTCTCATGCTTCACTTAGATTATTTTGAGAGTCTTAATAGCATGGTAATTTGCTTAAAGTCCTAATATACTAGGTATTCAAGATTAATAAAATTTTCTTATGAGTGATTTGAATACTAAGAAAAGTTTGATGCTTGATGATTGTTTTGAGATATGGAGGTGATAATATCAAAATCGTTCTAGTTGAGTAGTTGTGAAATTGAGAAATACTTGTGTTGAAGTTTGCAAGTCCCGTAGCATGCACGTATGGTAAACATTATGTGACAAATTTGAAACATGAGATGTTATTTGATTGTCCTCCTTATGAGTGGCGGTCGGGGACGAGCGATGGTCTTTTCCTACCAATCTATCCCCCTAGGAGCATGTGCGTACTACCGAGGTTTTTGATGACTTGTAGATTGTTGCAATAAGTATGTGAGTTCTTTATGATTAATGTTGAGTCCATGGATTATACGCACTCTCACCTTCCATCGTTGCTAGCCTCTTCGGTACCGTGCATTGCCCTTTCTCACATTGAGAGTTGGCGCAAACTTCGCCGGTGCATCCAAACTCCGTGATATGATACGCTCTTTCACACATAAACCTCCTTATATCTTCCTCAAAACAGCCACCATACCTACCTATTATGGCATTTCCATAGCCATTCTGAGATATATTGCCATGCAACTTTCCACCATTCCGTTCATCATGACACATTCATTATTGTCATATTGCTTTGCATGATCATGTAGTTGACATCGTATTTGTGGCAAAGCCACCGTTCATAATTCTTCATACATGTCGCTCTTGATTCATCGCATATCCCGGTACACCGCCGGAGACATTCATATAGAGTCATACTTTGTTCTAGTATCGAGTTGTAATCATTGAGTTGTAAATAAATAGAAGTGTGATGATCATCATTAATAGAGCATTGTCCCAAAAAAAGAAAAAAAAGGAAAGGCCAAAAATAAAAATAAAAATAAAAATAAATAAATAAAAGGGGCAATGCTACTATCCTTTTCCACACTTGTGCTTCAAAGTAGCACCGTAATCTTCATGATAGAGAGTCTCTTGTTTTGTCACTTTCATATACTAGTGGGAATTTTTCATTATAGAACTTGGCTTGTATATTCCAACAATGGGCCTCCTCAATTGCCCTAGGTCTTCATGAGCAAGCAAGTTGGATGCACACCCACTAGTTACTTTTGTTGAGCTTTCATACATTTATAGCTCTAGTGCATCCGTTGCATGGCAATCCCTACTCCTTGCATTAACATCAATCGGTGGGCATCTCCCTAGCCCATTTATTAGCCTCGTTGATGTGAGACTTTATCCTTTTTTGTCTTCTCCACATAACCCCCTCATTATTCTATTCCACCCATAGTGCTATATCCATGGCTCGCGCTCATGTATTGCGTGAAGGTTTATGGGTTTGAGATTACTAAAGTATGAAACAATTGCTTGGCTTGTCATCGGGGTTGTGCATGATGAGAGCATTCCTGTGTGACGAAAATGAAACATGACTAAACTATATGATTTTGTAGGGATGAACTTTCTTTGGCCATGTTATTTTGAGAAGACATAATTTCTTAGTTAGTATGCTTGAAGTATTATCATTTTTATGTCAATATGAAGTTTTGTCTTGAATCTTTCGGATCTGAATATTCATACCACAATTAAGAAGAATTACATTAAAATTATGCCAAGTAGCACTCCGCATGAAAAATTCTGTTTTTATCATTCACCTACTCGAGGACGAGCAGGAATTAAGCTTGGGGATGCTTGATACGTCTCCAACGTATCTATAATTTTTGATTGCTCCATGCTATATTATCTACTGTTTTGGACATTATTGGGCTTTATTATCCACTTTTATATTATTTTTGGGACTAACCTATTAACTAGAGGCCTAGCCCAGAATTGTTGTTTTTTGCCTGTTTTAGGGTTTCGATGAAAAGGAATATCAAACGGAGTCCAAACGGAATGAAACCTTCGGGAATGTGATTTTCTCAACGAACAAGACCCGGGAGACTTGGACCCTATGTCAAGAAAGAAAAGAGGAGGCCACGAGGTAGGGGGCGCACCTGCCTACCCTAGGCGCGCCCTCCACCCTCGTGGGCCCCCTGTTGCTCCACCAACGTACTCCTTCCTCCTATAAATATCCACATACCCCCAAACGATCAGATACGGAGCCAAAAACCTAATTCCACCGCTGCAACTTTCTGTATCCACGAGATCCCATCTTGGGGCATGTTCCGGAGCTCTGCCGGAGGGGGCATCTATCACGGAGGGCTTCTACATCAACACCATAGCCCCTCCGATGAAGTGTGAGTAGTTTACTTCAGACCTACGGGTCCATAGCTAGTAGCTTGATGGCTTCTTCTCTCTTTTTGGATCTCAATACAATGTTCTCCCCCTCTCTTGTGGAGAACTATTCGATGTAATCTTCTTTTGGTGGTGTGTTTGTTGAGACCGATGAATTGTGGGTTTATGATCAAGTCTATCTATGAATAATATTTGAATCTTCTCTGAATTCTTTTATGTATGATTGGTTATCTTTGCAAGTCTCTTCGAATTATCAGTTTGGTTTGGCCTACTAGATTGATCTTTCTTGCAATGGGAGAAGTTCTTAGCTTTGGGTTCAACCTTACGGTGTCCTTTCCTGGTGAAAGTAAGGGCAGCAAGGCACGTATTGTATTGTTGCCATCGAGGATAACAAGATGGGGTTTTCTTCATATTGCATGAGTTTATCCCTCTACATCATGTCATCTTGCTTAAGGCGTTACTTTGTTTTTAACTTAATACTCTAGATGCATGCTGGATAGTGGTCGATGAGTGGAGTAATAGTAGTAGATGCAGGCAGGAGTCGGTCTACTTGTCTCGGACGTGATGCCTATATACATGATCATACCTAGATATTCTCATAACTATGCTCAATTCTGTCAATTGCTCAACAGTAATTTGTTCACCCACCGTAGAATACTTATGCTCTCGAGAGAAGCCACATGTGAAACCTATGGCCCCCGAGTCTATCTCTATCATATTGATCTCCTACTACTTAGTTATTTCCTTTGCTATTTACTTTGCCTTTATTTTACTTTGCATCTTTATCATAAAAATACCAAATATTATCTTATCATATCTATCAGATCTCACTCTCGTAAGTGGCCTTATAGGGACTGACAACCCCTATTTGCGTTGGTTGCGAGGATTTATTTATTTTGTGCAGGTGCGAGGGACTCGCGCGTAGCCTCCTACTGGATTGATACCTTGGTTCTCAAAAACTGAGGGAAATACTTACGCTACTTTACTGCATCATCCCTTCCTCTTCGGGGAAAACCAACGCAGTGCTCAAGAGGTAGCAGGCGCAGGACGGCATGGTTGAATTGGCTCGGGTACGGACGGCTCGGCCTCGGCTTCAACTACTAGCCATGGAGGGCCTTGCGGTTGAGGTTGTGGTGGACGACAACGTCGGGGTATCGGCTTCGGCGTGATGGAGGAGGGCGGCGGTTGATGGGTGGGATGGGGTGGCGGACGGAGGACGCCGGGGTTTCGCGGCTGGTGGAGAGGTAGTTTTTGCGCCCACGAAGTACGAATGGGGAATCAGACGGGTGGGTGGGGGAGGGGGAGAACCATGTTTCGGTCTGGGACGCGCTTGTTTTTGGCTTTTTTGAATAGAAGATGGGACATGCTTGTTTGAAATTTGGGGAAAGTACAAACTTTGCCCCCTCTTAAATTTTGGACCTACTGCGGGTCGGGGGTAGGATGGTAATCCCAGGTGTCCAAAATAGTGGGCGGGAGCGATTTCGGCCGCGCGCATGTGTGCTTAGGCGACCATTGTGTATGAATGTTTTTCCGAGCCGGTTGCGTGACATCTAGATGAAGCTACAAACCTACCCCAGTTTAGACCTTTGGATGTCGGGCCGGTAGGTTTCACGGGTCGGAGTTATTAGAAAAGTAATTTCCTTGTACTACTAAACATTGGTCTCATGCGGTTTCGGGCGAGTAGAGGCTCTTTTGGCGCTTCGTTCGAAATTTTGAAACACAAGCATTCACATTTAGAGTACTCTTGAACTTTGAGGATTGACCTAAATAGACAACGTTAAATTTGACCTTGTATGTTTGAAAAACTCATTAAATTATCCGCTTCTTTTTGAAATTTTGACACTTGAAAATCCTAAAACTAAGATTATTTTGGAATGGAGGAGCTAAATTTGAATCTATTTTGTACACGACTACATATGCTATTATGTACAATATCAGAGCAAAGATTGGTGCCCCCATAATTTAGGTATGATTTACAAATGCCATGATATCAAATTCAAATAATTGAATGGACTTCATGTTGAATTTGATTTTTTTAAAACCACCTTAAGTTGAATTCAAATGTATGCTAGTTCATAGGTAGCTATTTATAATGTTCATTGTGTAACTTTTATATGTATAATGTGCTTTACACACACAACATGAACTATACACACGTTTATATTCGATTGCTAAAGCGATGCATTGTCTGGAGTTCAAAATACTAACTATGTGGGTCAATTGTGTCGAATAATAACATACACATGCTCAAATTCGATAGAATCTAGATGTCTGATGGATCAATGACCGTTCCTTACATGAATTGCAAATATCATGATCCCATCCTAATATTTGGATACAATTTATATCTTTAATCAATGTGTACAACAATCTTTTATGTGTAGTTTCACTCTCCATCGGTGGTTTCTCACACATGCTCACACACTCTCTCCCGAGGTGTCTTTCTCGCACACATGCTCTCGATATAACCCTCCCTCCCTCTCGTAACCATTTACGACTGTTTTCACTAACCTTTATCACAAGCACTCTTCCTCTCGCAAGAATACACACGCACAATCCCCATCGACCCTTTCTATATACATAGACTTGCCTACGTGTCTCCTGTACGCACATTATCTTTAGGCCTATCTCTCACGCATTGTCTCGGACCTCTCTTCCTAATCGACGAGTATGATTCTAGCAGAGCATTATGTAGGATGCCCCTTAAAGTTAGGTTGGATGAATAGTAATATCAGAGATAAAGGGTTTACCTTAGTCCGAGAACCTGGGGTTACAAATCCTAGACATCTTTGTCAGTGGACACAGAGTCCTTCACAATTATGCTATCTTTGTCTTGTACGACTAGTCATCCATGGGTCTCCCTAAATGCGTCACGGGCTGACCAATGTGGCGCAGGACGGAACCGAACGAAGGGCCTCACCTCGACCCACCAGACCTCACGCGGTAACACACCCTCTGCCCCCACGCCTCGTTATCTTCTCACACCCACACATACCAACACAAACACCACACACACAAAAAATATATTCTCCTGGTGCCTCTATCCACTCCCCCTTGCATATACACACTCAAGGGAATCTCTCGCCATGACATCATATTCGTCTCTCTCTCTAGACCACTCTCATTTCTCGTGCTATCTCTCCCACGCCTCCCCGCCGGCCCCTCTATCCATGCCTCTCTTGAATACGTAATACACACACATACCTCTCTAGGCCCTGCCAAATGCATCAACTACACATTCACACATGTTACATCACGTACCCCATTGATCTAAAAAGACCTCTCTTCACGTTTATTTCGCATACAACATTCCTTTTGAATAAAGTGTGGCCAAAAAATATTTTAGAATTTCTACATATATACAACATTACAAAGTTATATGGAGGAGTATGAACGCTAATTTGCATTGCATGGTGCACACAATGATATTTATTCCGCACTGTGAATTTGTATATTTTTATACTATATATAAAGTTAGTCATAATAAAGAGAAACAAAGAACATCTCTCTCTCTCCATCACATACCCCCCTCTACGCCCCTTTCACGTATGCACACAAACTATCTCCAGGTCCTCTAAAAGTAAGCCCCCAGCACATTCACGCATGTTTCATCTTTCTCTCATGATATATACAGCGACGATCATTGTATTTGAAGCGAAAGCATGATACGTACATTAGACTTCAGAATCCACTCATTACGGTCACCATTTACGTTTTGTGGTTATTATACAGTCACGAGCTCACCGTACAACTCTGTATTTTCTCAAGACATGACTAGTTGACCAGTTAAACGCTCCACGTGGCACCTCTAGTGTTGCATCACATTATGTCACTACCATCGGGCCCACCTGTCGGCTTGTATCTACTCTACGTTTACACTCTTATAAAATATAAAATACACTCTTATAAAAAACAGAGTTGGTCATGATGGTGTGCCTGCCATCCTGTAATATAGGTCGTTCAATTTATATCTGACGGATAGGAAAGAAACTATGACAATTTTGCAAAAAGGTACCCACACACCTCTCCACATTTACAAGTAAGGCCTTCCCTCGTTCATCCTTTTCTCACACAAGATAAACTAGTCATACAAATGCATCTTGATGTTACGTGCATTGCACGAGCATCTTGCTAGTAAGAATGAAAACAAACGACAAAAAATATTGGACGGTGGTTCGAAGTCATGACCGCGGGCACAGCGGACATGGTGGCCTTGTATTGGTACGCTGAGCCATCTATTTTAACACATAGGAGCTGGCCTGGTGATTATACACACACGCACGCATGCACACTAACTACATGCACACAACACTCACACGAACACATGCACCCACGCACGCATGCAACACTCACACATACACACGCAGCCACGCACGCATGCAACACTCACACGCACACACGCACACATGCATGCACACACCAGTACACCACACGACCAACACACACTCTCACGCTCAAGTGATCAACCTACATGTGCATGCACACACATCAGGCCCTGACGGACACATACACAACCAGGTCATTCCCAGACATGGGTTGGAGTCTTGTCGTGCCTGCGTAAATTTGTGTTTATCTGACCTTTTCCATATGCGAACTGACAGGTGGTACCCACAAGGAACGTGGTCAATTTAACTAGTCAGCATGGTGCCACGCACACTATTTGGCCGGTCAACAGAGTGCAATCGGATGCTGAACCATGAGCAAGTGACCGTATAACCACTGGAAAATGTATATAGTGACTGTAATCAGCTTATTCTGAAGTTCGGTGAACGTACTACGCTTTTCTCTCTGTAGGCCCTCCAAAACTACATCTCTACATGTTCTCGCATGTTACATCTAACAACTATGTAATACGGCACTACTACTACACTCTAACACAATAAATCATATGTGTTTTTAGTTTCACTAGATATCATATTGTTACTTAATTATTCAGTTTGCATACATTAAAATTGCCTTTGAAATGTATGGCCAGTATCATATACCGCGCAGGAAAAATCCCACCCTTTCCTGTTTAATCGGGTTTGTATTGAGGGATCGTGCCAAACAGCAAAACTATAGTACTATACAGTACAAGTGACAGTTCACTGGGCCGTTGTGTCGTGTACTCCACCGTCGTAAGAGTGGAGCGCTCGCTTTCATAAATCTTCTAGTCCCTTTTGCCGACATGTGGGACATCAAGCTACCGGGTCCACATGCCATATCGGAATACAGTGCAGAGCAGCCGGGGTGAAGCACCCAGTCATGGCGCCGGCGTAGTAATGAGCAATGAGGCGTCAAATCACAAAGCTGCACTTTTCCCGCAGTTAAGTTGGAGGGACGAAGTAATAATGCTAAAAAAGAAGTTGGAGGGACGAAGCAACCATAATTTCACTCATTGCCGAATCTGCTTCTCCCTCATCTTCTTCAAATTAACCACGTGTTGCTTCTTCTGTTGTTCTGCCTCATGTGGGACGCAGATCGGCTTGGTAAAGCACTGACACGTGGGACCGCATGTTAGCAAACCACCAGGACAACATCCTCTAAAAATAAGAAACCTCCCCCACCATCCGCGCGGAAAATCACCTCCTTTTTACTAATCTTGATTCAGTAATTTTTTAGATCAATATAATTAAGATTTGTATAGATAGCACACAGGAGCAAAACCAAGTGGTACGGTTAAGGGTATCCACAATGTGTACCCAATAGTGAAAATAGCTTTTGGCATCTTGGGAACCATTGTGGACAGTGTTGCCAAAGCCAAAAGGATGGAACCGAAGCTCCTTGAGTGATTGATTGATTGAAGGAATAGAAAAATGCAACGTCTCTCCTCTTTCTCCCGTGCTTGGACACATGTACAGTATAGAGCACAGAGTCTACTCTCCTGACCCTTCTATCACAAATCACAAAACAATGAGGCGTCAAATCACAAAGCATGGACGAAGCAACCATCATTTCACTCTTCGCTGACTCCGCTTCTCCATCATCTTCTTCGAGAAACCATCTCATCGCACTAAGCTGGACAGACGATGCTATTGTGTACGAGTAGTACTAGTACATTTACGCGTCCTTTGGTTCAACGGACTTCCTGGATGCAAATAAGGCGGTTGTCTCGGCTTGCAGGTGGCACTTGCGAACGACTTACCGTGGTGTCCCTCAATGGTGTTCTCCGTCGAACGCACTTCGCCAAACCACAATGTTCGAGATATCGTCGACGTCACCGCAATGGGGAAGGAAGTCAAATATAGTTACTACCTCCATTTTTTGTACACAAGGCCAGTATATCAAAATTACAATTTGCAGAAGGCCACTAACACTAATCGAGGAAAAATTGATGGGGTTTGCCTCGTACTAGCAACCAAGGACATTAATATCCCCTGCATGCATGCGGAAGTGAGAAGGTTAGTTTGCATGGCGCTACATTAATCAAGCGATGCAGAGTGAGATGGTTAGCTCTTTGGGCTTTGGAGAAAAAAATACGCATTAATTGACACATGAAACGAGGATTTGTATCAATTAATCCCGCTAAGGAAAACCACGCCTTTCTTTTTTAACACTAGTACTCCTAGTACGTAGTACGTAGTACTTATCCTGTTTGGGTCTTGGCCTTGCATTGCCATACTTTGCCACACATTTTTGCCAAGCTTGCCTAAAGTTTTCAAAATGAAAAGGAGGTACACTTGTGCATGATTGTCGCGGTCACACCGCACCCTCACACAGTCGCTCTTGCACACCGCGGTCGCACCGCACCCTCACATAGTCGCTCCTGCACGCCGCAAACCCAACCAAGGGAACGCACTCTCACTGACATGTGCTGTCGCATGTGAACAAACCAAACTCAGCCATCCTACCGCTCACACATAATTTTTGTTCATAGAGTATGTTTATCCAACCGAATGTTGGGGAAGAAGAAGAGGTGAGGAAGAAGGGTTAGGAGACGTAGGATCACTGCAAAAAAATACACTTCCGTGATGGTACGCGTTTGTCACAGTAGGTTGCGTTTTTTGTCATGCATGTACATCCATGACAAATTTATGACAGAATCAAGATATTCATACCTGTGCTGTCGTAGAGTGTTCCATGACATTACCAAAATTATCATCATGGAAGTGTCCACTTCCATGACGATAAATCGCGCGTCATGGAAGTGCTTCCGTCAAGGGTGACCGACACGTGGCATCCACCGTAACGGAACGCCGTTAAGCTATCGGGTCGGGTTTTGGATCCGATAACCCATTAACAACCCCGACCAATGGGGATTTTCCATGTGTAAAATCATCATCGGCTAGAGGAAACACGTGTCGGCTCATCGTTGGGACAGATGTCATCCACTCATTGGACATAAGGCGCCTATGATATGTCGACACGTGGCACGGCCCAACAGAGGCCCATTCCTGTGAAAAGGCCGGCCTGTCTGACTTGGTCAAAAGGTGGCGGGCCGGCCCATGGAAAGCCTGTTAACGGCCTATTCGCATATAGCCCATTTATAGCCCGCTAACCCAAGGACCGTTACTCCCTATCCGAATTAGGCCCAGTAGCGTCATCTGGGCCATCCAATATGATTCCAGCCCATTTTCTCTTCTGGCCCATGTATGGCCCATGACGTCTTTCGGCCCATATGAGGCACTATGTAACTCTTGGCCTATTAATGGCCCGTGGTGAAACTGGCCCGTAATGAACAGTGTATCACTTTACATCCATTAACGGCCTGTGGTGAAACTGGCCCGTAATGAACAGTGTATCACTTTATACCCATTAACGGCCCGTTATTACGTTGGGCCGTTTCCAGCCCATGTTAGCTTTTAGCCTTCTCAGAGCCCATTTATTCTTGGGCTCATTTCCAGCATTCGTTTACTTACGGCCCGTTACTGTCATTTTCTGCTTGTGGGCCAAATTCAGCCCGTGGTTACAGTCGGTCCGTTTGTGGTCCGTTAATACGTTGGGCCGTTTTCATAGCATCATCAAATACGGCCTATTAATGATGTCCCGTTATGGTCGGCCCATGAACGGACGATTCCAACTCTAGCCCATTTACGGCCATAATGCGGCCTGTTATTGGCCCATGTTTGGCCAATCGATCATACGGCCCGTATAAGGCCCATTGATGATACGGCCCATAGAAGGCCCATTGTTTCTACGGCCCGTAGAAGGCCTATTGTTTCTACGGCCCGTAGCATGCCCACTGTTTCTACGGCCCGTACGAGGCCTAGTGTCCATACTGCACTGACTACAAGCAACAAAATAAACTAGACAGCAAGGAAATAAATAAGCAAGCAACTTATGCTAGGCTATCACGGCTATTACACATATTACATCCACTGGGCATCAAAGTTCCCCACCAGTGCAAATATAGGGAACAAAGCAGCATATAAAAGCCGCAGCAAAACAAGTCCAGAACTGAAACCACTTCAGAAGAGTTCAAGAAACAATATCCTGGGTACCCATAATGCTGGCAATATGCTTAGCAAGCTTATTAACTTTCTCTTGTTTGGCGCTTAAATCCTCCGGCGCTTGCTGTTGCACAAGAAAGTACGCATCTGAATTCTGTAGGGACTTCCTCAATCCTTGGGCTTCTTGCTGTAGCACATCTGACTGATGCCTTTCAGCTTCTAGCTGAGACTGAAGAAGTCGAAGTGATTCAGGCAGCAAGTTCGAAGAGCTTGTGCCAGCAGTACTGGCCAGTAACTCGAACACTACATCAACACAGGACTGTGGGGTTTTCTCACTGTCTACAAGATCGTTTTTATCACCTTTCTTGGAGACCAACAGGGTTGTCTCACTATCTTGAACCTTATCTGCATTACTTTCTCTACCATTGCATAGTGGGGTGCTCTTCTCCAATATTCTGTTTACATACTACAAGAGAAACAAGCAGACACATCACAGGTTTAGCTTGTAGTATACGAAACTCATTTTGGTAAACCGGTTCAGTAGTAAGGTGGACAGGATAACAGCATGAAACAAACATATA
This sequence comes from Triticum dicoccoides, assembly GCF_002162155.2. NCBI lineage: Eukaryota > Viridiplantae > Streptophyta > Magnoliopsida > Poales > Poaceae > Triticum > Triticum dicoccoides. The sequence goes on from NC_041384.1 coordinate 440,548,320, forward strand.
TCTATGTACTATGGTCACTGTATTGTCCATATCATTCTAGTTTATGTTCCCTAATCAAGATAGAGACACAGTTCAACTCATATATTTTTAAGACACAACAGCATAGACAGAATATAAGTGTGAGAAACTACACAACATTGGCAGCACTTGTAATGTGCATCACATGAGAACATAACTGTTTATACAACTTAAACTGAAATCAACATAGAGCAAGAAGTTAGAACAACAATCCAGTTAAAGAAATAGGTTTAAAACATACCTGTTGCGCCATTGGAGTTTCAATTGGATCCTTCAAATTCGAAAGTAGTTGGTATGAGTAAATACAGTGATGCAACAACAAAGGAGTATGGACCATAGCTACGGAATCTGACCTGAGAATAGTTGCTCTTCTGCTTTAAATGTGGAGTTTGGGTTAGCTGTGGTGGTCTTCGTGCTTTGGGCACTGCAGTAGCTTTACAAACTGCTCGTGTGGGGGTACTCTGTGGTGGACATGGTGCTTTGTCAACTATAAGTGCGTTACTATCCGCTGGGGTTGCGGTTAGATGGGTTGTAGCTGGTTCTCTGCCCAACGGTGTAAGTGTGCAATCTGGAAGAGACTCGATTATGTGTGGTGGGGCTAGTTTGTGGGCCAGTACAACCATGGTTCTATCTGCATCGACGGGTAGCACTGTCTTTTGTGAAGAACAGGTTTTTGCTCCCTTAGATACTGCCATCACCCCCTCCAATTCAAATGGCTGATAAACAAGAAAAGAAATTGAATGTACAGACATTGTATAATAGACAGATGTGGTAATTCACATATATGTTGTCTAACCAAACAGGACAGCATGACACAATTTCGCATATATGATGCCTAACTAAACAGGATAGCATGACACAGTTGCAGATATATGATGGATAACTTAACAGGATATAATGGCATTATTCAACATATGATGAGTACCTAAACAGGATGACATGACAAAACTATATGATGTCTTTCTAAAATAGCTTGGGATGAAATAATTCACATACATGTTGTCTAAGTATACAGGATGGCATGATATAATTGACATAATTGATTCATATACTAAGCAGTTGGCACTCGCATGTATGATCTCTAAACTAAGCAGATAGAATTCAATATTGTGCATATGATGTCAAAAATAAGCAATGCAAGACACCATATGCATCATATGAGAAATATAAACATTACAACTTAGATCATACACCTCAGGTGGGATATAGGACTGATCATCTGTCTCTAAATCCTCGTCTGAGGAGCTCCCTGTAACCATCGAGATATATGCTTCAACAAGTACCATTGCCTGCTCTAAAGAACTTGTTTTCACTCCAGATTTTTCCATAACTGGCTCAAATGGCTGATACACATGAAGAGTAGTTCAATATACACAGATTGTCGACAAATGGAATACGTAATGAAAAAAAGATGACATGAGATAATTCACATATATGATGCCTGGCTCCATGGTGGTGTATAATTCACATATATGATAACTGGCTGAAAAACATGGCATTGCATAATTCACATATCTGATATAGAAAGCAAACATGAGGCATTCACACAAAGCATGTCTAATCTAAGCAGATGGCATGGCAATGCAAGACACCATATGCATGATATGAGTAATATAACCCAGCCAAGTTAGAGCATGCACCTCGGGGGGGGGGGGATACGACTGGTCATCTCTCTCTGAATCCTCCTCTGAGGAGCTATCTGTAACCAGCAAGAAATCTGCATCGACAGGTAGCACTGACTGCTCAGAAGACCTTGTTTTCACTCCAGATTTTCCCATGACCGACTCAAATGGCTGATGCACAGGAAGAGTAGATGAATGTATAAACATTGTTGACAAATGGAATACATTATGGAAAAAATATGGCACGATACAATTCACATATACGATGACTCACTAAACAAGATGGCATTGCATGATTCACGTATATGATGCCTGGCTAAAGAAGATGGCATTGCATAATTCCCATATACTCCCTCCGTTCCTAAATATTTGTCTTTTTAGAGATTTCAAATGGACTACCACATATGGATGTATATAGACATATTTTAGAGTGTAGATTCACTCATTTTGTTTCGTATGTAGTCACTTGTTGAAATCTCTAAAAAGACAAATATTTAGGAATGGTGGGGGTATGATATAGAAACCAAATAGGTGGCATTCACACAAAGCAAATCTAAACTAAGGTGATGACATATAAGATGTATAATGTAAGCAATGCAAGGCGCCATATGCATGATATGACCAACATCAGCATGCCAGGTTAGAGCAAACACCTCAGGTGGTAAACAGGCATGGTCGGATCCTTCTGAATCTCCATCTGAACAGTTATCTTCCTCTGGAATACAATCTGGAAATGCAAGAGGGGGGGCACTTTTCCCACCATGGAGCGGCGTCTGCATGACATTATATTCGCACACAACGGTCTTCTCTTTTTCTCTACATGTTCAGTAGGATTGTGTACAATATCTAACATGCATAATAAAAAAATAGTTAGATTTTGTAAGGCCTAAGGGGTGCATGCAAAAATCAAGACTGATGGTAGCAAATGAGTGGATGGATCCAAAACTAATGATATCATGTAGATTATAGCTTCAGTTTAAAAAGATAGACAATGGATCATCTATTGTTTGTTGCCCACCCAACATGAACCACATAGAAGACCCCAGATGAACTAGATAGTAAACAAATACTATTCGTTGCTGGCTCGATATGAGACCCATGGGCAATTCAAAACTCAAGATTGAACGATAAAGTAGCAGGTAATAATAAACAATGTATAACATAAGCAAACACGAAAGACTGCGACCTCTCTTCCGGAACTGTGTAGTCCTCAGGTTCATCTGCTCGATGATGGTAATGCAGTTGGCGTGGCTGCCGGCAACAGGGAAGATGATCTGAGGTGGCGAAAGGAAGTCTGCAGGGGGGATCTCTGCTGCAGTGAATGCTTCTGTAGATGGTGCACCTCAGGTGGGGTGGATGACAACACGGCAGGAGCAGGACATAACACACAGAGTTTTCTTTGACGCCTATCTGAAAATGAAGTAAATCTGTAAGGGCTCCTTAGAATTGGAGGATTCTATAAATGCAGGGACAGGAAAAACACAGGAATAGGATAGGAATGCACGTGCAAAACAGAGCATTTGGAAACATAGGATTTCAGTCAACCTGGGTGTTTGGCTCACATGAATTGGAAGAACAGAGGAATGGACAAACAAAGTAATGCGACAAGTGTACAACCTCTTTGGCATAGCCTTGTGGACCTCAGCATCATTGGGTTGGACGTGGAGGATGGTGATGATGCTGGTGTGACTGTCGGAGGCGGGGAAGAAGATCTGAGGCCTCTGGAAACGGCGCCGAGGGTACTTCTCCACTGTGATGGACGGTTCCGTCGTTGGAGCAGCTCCGCTAAGGTGTACGGTGACGAGGCAAAAGCATGACAAGACAGACAACGTTAATCTGAAGTGGGACCCTAATATCATCTGCAATAGATGATGTAAAATACATCACCAAAAAGTGCTAGATGTAAAACGCATCAGCCACGCCAGGGCCGCTCCGACAGATGTTGTAAGTACTGTTCATTCTGAACTTAACTAAAGAAAATGAACTTCATAGTCGAAACTGAATTTTACTGTCGAAACTGATTGAACTAGTAACAGAGCATTGCAATAGATGTTTAGGGCGTTCGAGCACTAGTAGCAGAGAAGCAGTGGTCTAAATTAGCAGACGCTCGAGCAGGGAACGCACTAGCAGAGAGCAAGTCATGAAGTAGCACCGTGAGCGAGTGCTAAAGCAGCAACTCTTGTAGCTGCCGGAGGTCGTGCAGCAGCAGCAGCAGCACAAGCGAGAGCAAGAGCAGAGCAGCAAAACGAACGAAAGCAGGAGCAGTGCAGCAGCGCGACCGACAACAAGAATAGAGCCGCACCGCGAGCGAGAGCCGGAGCAGCTGCATCTAGTGCCGTTGTGGAAGTCACCGCCGAGGAAGCAACGACATGGGGGAGAGAAGCCGTGGATGATGTGGCCGGCGACGGCGCCATCGATGGAGACACGCCATGTCTGCTCGGTATCGAGCACCGGCAGCCCCGTGAGATCGAATAAAAGATAAAATGCAGCAGTGAGTGCAGAACCTCCTTGGTGGCGCCGAGTTGGCCTCGGCTTCATTGGAGGAATTGGTGAGGGTGCTGCGGTTCCGGTGGATCAGGTCAAGACGGTGCTGTGGGGATTGAGGTGGCGCGATAGACGAGGCAAACATTGGGGCAGCTCCTTGGAGGTGGAGGACGGGGCGGCTGATCCGGCGGGACGACGAGATCGACAACGGATCCTCATCTGGTGTGGTGGATGAGGGACGGCGAGCTGTTGCGGTGGACAACGTAGTCGGGGAAGAGTCTCCGGCTAGGCGGCGGTCGGGAGGCCAACGGAGGAGCGTGGGGTTTCGTTGGTTTTGGCGGCCTCGGTGTACGAATGGGGGGTGAAGGGGGAGGGGGAGCCAAGCTTAGGGACGCGCTTGTCCAAAATGTAGGGTAAGTTACCAGCATACCCCCACTGGTTTTGACACCGCGGCGTGGAGCTTCATTTTCGGCTGAGGGGTAGAAGGGGGATTTCACGTGTCTAGGCCGCGGGGGCGATTTCGGATGAGGAGGGAGTTCTCGCGCGCGTCCAAATTTCGGGATAACAAGGCGCGGCGCGGGTTGAAGAAGTGGGAGTTTCAAAGCAGGTGAGACAAAAGATACTCGAGCTTGAAAATTTTGGGATAACAAGGTGCGGATTCCTTGTTCGGCAGAACAAACTTAGCGTGTAAAAAAACAATTCATACAAGACACAAGAGAGTCATGTCCCCTTTTACTATATTGCTACAGATGCCATCGAAAAAACTATAAGAAAAATGTTAAAAAAAATTGGGAGAACAAGATTACCCTGCACAGTAACAAATCGATTCGCACTTCCCTCAACAACAACAAAAAACAAATCAATTCCCACCAAAGAGAGTAATGTCCCTTTTTATATGATTACATATGCCATGATCTCGAATTTCAATTTTTGAATCCACGTTATGTTGAATTTGAATATATCGTTAGGTGACCTTGCGGTTTATAATTGATGTAGTCGTACATTTTGATCTTCCATCATATATGAACATTTTACTCCACCATGTGAACATATATATTGTCGTCTACCATATGGACTAAATTTGAATCAATTTTCCTTATTTGAATAGGATTGTTGTCAAGTTATAAAATAATTTAAATATTATCTTGATAACAAAAAGCATACATATAGCAGTAATCATATTTCACTATGAACTACATGTACCATACCCTCTCCAATTCAAATATTTGTATCCATTTTATGTTGAATTCAAATCATAGTAAATTATTGGTCTAGGTAGCGAGATGTTTGGGATAATATAAACCCTATTTTCATACGTATAATTTTTGGCTGAATTGGGACAAGTTTTGGTATAAGCCTCTTGCAAAACCGGAGATTCTCTCAACAAGCCTCGTGGTTCCGAGAGGGAACGTGTCACCTTTGTGTGCGAAACGATATACGCTGCCTCCCCCCTGATTTTATTTACAGAGGCAACATAGAACTATATGAGTGCCATGTAAATGTTGGAATTATTTCGGGTTCATTTGGCCTTTTTATACATTAATTGAGTTTCTGGACTTTTAATGTGCATAATCTAAATATGAATTGCATGCACATGCTCCGGTGCACCAAAGTGGGTTGAAAAATCACATGTGTGTCCTTGGTTGAATTTCTAGGTCCCATGGAAGAAATGAGAATGAAATTCAAACATCTGGGCGTCATGACTCGGCCGAGAACATCAAGAAACTTTGATTTTAAATTCATGTAAATCCAAAACTCGCCTGGAAATCATGAAACTTGGCATGGTGTCATGTCATGGCAGTAACATGTTGTGGTAAAAAATTGGGCCGATTTGGAAGCTCGTGGTTCTAAGAGGGAATGTGCCACCTTTGAGTGTGAAACGATATACGCTGCCCCCCTTGAGTTTCTTAACAAAGGCAACATAGAACTACATTAGTGCCCTATTAAATTTTGGAATTATTCCAGGTTCGTTTGTCGTTTTTATACATTAATTGAGTTTCTGGTCATTTAATGCGCATAAGTTAAATTTGAACTATAAGCACATGCTCTCGTGCACCAAAGTTGGTTGAAAAATCACATTTGTGTCCTTGGGTGAATTTCTAGGTCCCATGCAAGAAATGAGAATAAAATTAAAACATCTGGGCATCGTGGCTTGGCCGAGAACATTGAGAAACTTGGTTTTAAAATTCTTGTAAACCCAAAACACGTCTGAAAATCATGAAACTTGGCATGGATGTCATGTCATGGTACTACCATGTTGTGGCAAAAAAATTGGCCGAATAGGAACAGATTTTGGTATAAGCTTTTGCAAACTGAAGCTTCTCTCAAGAAGGCTCGTGGTTCTGAGAGGGAACGTGACACCTTTGAGTGTGAAATGATATACGTTGTCCCCCTTGAGTTTATTTACAAAGGCAACATAGAACTACATGAGTGCCCTGTTAAATTTTGGAATTATTCTAGCTTCGTTTGGCCTTATTTACACATTAATTGAGTTTTTGGTCATTTAATGTGCATAATTCAAATTTGAACTACAAGCACATGCTCCCGTGTACCAAAGTTGGTTGAAAAATCACATTTGTGTCCTTGGGTGAATTTCTACTCCCTCCTTCCATTTATATAGGTCCTAATGCGTTTTTTGAGGCTAACTTTAACCAAACGTTAGAGCAATAATATATGACATGCAACTTACACAAAGCATACCTTCAATTTTGTATGTCAAAGGAGCATCCAATAATATAATTTTCATAGTATACATATCATGTGCTATTAATCTTGTCAATAGTCAAAGGCTGTCTTGAAAAACACATTAGGCCCTATATAGATGGAAGGAGGGATTAGGTCCCATGCAAAAAATGAGAATAAAATTCAAACATCTGGGCATCGTGGCTCGGTCGAGAACATTGAGAAACTTGGTTTTAAAATCATGAAACATGGCATGGTGTCATGTCATGGTAGTACCATGCCGTGGTAAAAAAATTGGCCGAATAGGAACAAATTTTGGTATAAGCTTCTTGCAAATCAGAGCTTCTCTCAAGAAGGCTCGTGGTTCTGGGAGGGAACGTGTCACCTTTGTGTGCATAATTCAAATTTGAAATACAAGCACATGTTCTATGCACCAAAGTTGGTTGAAAAATCACATGTGTGTCCTCGGGTAAATTTCTAGGTTCCATGCAAGAAATGGGAATGAAATTAAAAATTCTGGGCGTCGTGGCTGGGTTGGAAACATTGAGAAACTTAGTTTTTTAATTCCTGTAAATCCAAAACACGCATGAAAATAATGAAACTTGGCTTGGTGCCATGACATGGCACCAACATGCTATCGTAAATTTGAAGTCCGATTTGCGAAGGCGCACACATTAACAATCAACAAAGTCATTTTGGAACAAGTGCTGTCACATTACAATCGAAAACACAAGTATTATTGAAACCGTGGGCGTTCTACTTACTAGCACCATTTACGTGCCGCCACGCGTCCCCATTTTTTATTAGCTAGGAGCCGCCGTGCAGGGTAGCTATTTGAGTACGAGAGGCGTGCGATCAGACCCCTGCGCGTGCTTATCGGGAGGAGAGCCCTTTGACCTCCATCTGCCATCCAGCTCTCTCCCAAGGTCTCCATTAATGGCGCTCGAGCCTCTATTTAATGGTGTGGCTATGTCTCACTCGACTGAGATTTAAGAGAGAAAAAAGAAAATCTGAAAGCACGGATCTTGATGTAAGATCCAAAGAACCTATATAGCATCTACTGCGACTTATAGCTAGACTGATAAATATATAAGGACGATTAATTTTTCTTTTTTGATCAAAGAAGGGCTTGCCCCTTCCGATTTTCATTACTGAAAACCACCACAATTCACAAGAAGTTCAGCACAACTCCAGCCTAACACAAAGGACTAAAAGCTACCAGATTGAAATCGCAACATCCCACAAGGCCAACAAAGGCCAAACATCCGCTCTAGAACCCAACATTTCACAACCGACGACACAATCCACATCCTAAACCGATTATTACATCAAAAGAAACCAGGAAACTAGTCTCCACGGCGAGCGGCCATGAGCTCTTTCGTGTCCTCACGACGCTGCTTGAGAACATCCACGGATTCCTCCACCAGCCTTTGGCGCTCGTTGCAGAGCATGTCATTCGCGTCCATAAGTTTCTTGACGATGACGCTGGTCCTCTTCAATAAGGCACTAGTCTCCTCCTGCTGGTCTGCACTTCGGACGATCTTCTCCCTCAACAGGTCGCGCTCGGCCCGGAGGCTCTCATTGCCCTCCCTTAGTTGCCGGATGACGCCGGTAGCTTGTTCAAACGAGGCTATCATGTCATCCTGCAACCTCGCCGAGCCGGAGATCTGATCCATCTGTCCATGGACGATCGCATGCATGCGCCTGTAACAGTCGTCGCCTGCCCGCGAGAAATTTTACCAGGCCACCGTGGTGCGGCGGGACATCTCTGCTGCATTCATGGTGCGATGGGACGTTTCTGCTGCTTCCGCGGCGCGGCCGGACCAGTCTGCTGCATCAACTGCGCGGCGGGACCTCCGTGCTGCTTCAGCGGCGCAGCAGGACCTCTGTGTTGCTACTTCCGCGCGGCGGGACATGTCGGCTGCTCTCGCAGCGAGGCAGGACATCTCCCATGCTTCCGCTTCCATGCTCGCCTCTCCCTGGTGGCAATCTCTCGACCCAGAACTCACGCTGGCCATGGCAGATGCAAGGGAAGGATGCTGAATGACCTTGGCTTTGTGGATGAGGAGTTGAGGAGGAATGTGCAGTCATCTTGGCATACTAGTATTTATAACCAAGTACTAATACGCTCCTAAGTGGGAAACCGTTTAGGTTGTGATCAGTGTGAATAGGTTTGCAATTAAATATAGCGTGGAGTAATTTGGAATGTGACAAGACGCAAGCTCAAAATTTATTGATGGTTCTAGTTTCGAAGTGCGGCACTATTCCCGGATGGAGTACTTCTTTTTCTACTCCCTCCTTTCCGTTTTTGGCTTATCTCAAAATTTTAGTTTTTCCATTTTATAAGGCTCAATTTGGTTGTTCCCCAACACATGTTCAGATTCCAAGGTGCATTAAATCATTGCATGCAAGTATTAAGAGAAAATTGACCAATGCATGCACTTTATGCATGCATGCATTGCAATTAATGCATTGATAAACCTAATTTTTTGAGAAAAACAATAGTCGCGTGGCGAGCTCTAGGCTAGTCTTTTTTCAGATGCATTAAACCTATCTCTCGGGACTTCTCGCACGCACCATCGTGCCACCCACAAAAACTTGTACTCTGAGTTTAGTAGTACGTTATACAGGAAGAGAAGAGGTGCACGCACGCACTCGTCCTCTCACACACGTGTCTGTTTTTTCTCGAAAAGGAGAATGATGACCCCCGGCCTCTGCATCTGGGAGTCACACACGCAAATTATTGAAATATATCAAGTGCAGTGCCTTGATGTGTCGCGTCAACTCGTACATCAACAAGAAGTTTGATTATCCTCTCCCTCGCGGACTTAACTGCACCTGCCTTTGGTTGTATGACAGGTTTGCCACACACCTGTCGTGCCCACCTGTCATGCATGCAAAGGCAGCGTCCCTCCCCTGCCCATGAGCGTGGTGGCTGGCAAGACTAGGAGAAGCTTTCGCTACACGCTCTCCCTCCCGCACGCGGTGGACATGCAGCAGTTCAATCAGTGTCAGATGGCCAGAAGCGTACTGTAGTACTCCTCCAGTGTAGTAGTATTCCATCATTGTTCGACTTCCCGAAGAGGCGAAGAGCCAAGCACAGCCCGCACGCTCGTGTGGCAGTTTCATGTGTAGAGTAGTCTAGGATAGCGTGTACCGTGCCTGTAAGCTTAAAATCGTTGGGGTCGGCTCCATGCTATGTGGCCGTCTCGAAGTTTTTTTGAAATTAAAATAGTCTGCTAGCCCTACCTGAAAACTGTCGCGCGTACTGGCCGGGAAAATCCCCGCCCTCAACTTTTAACTACGCGAAAATAGTTCGAGCTTGTTCGTTCTATATAAATACAGTACTTACTGTATGTTTATTCACCCGTGGGGTTGTTCAATGAATGGAGGGGCGGGGAGCTCAAGTGAACAATACTATAGTACTACTAGTAGTAGTAAGTAGGAGTAGTACAGTTCTCACCTTAAATAGAGAGTTTGTTTTCTTTAATGCCACGTACACAAATTGAAACGCTTGTTGTGGAGAAAAAAATATAATCACTCCACTATATATGGACGCAGGGGCCTGAGCGCTTTCTTTACTAGGGTTGCTCTCTTCATTCTCTCATCCTCTCCAGATATAAACAAGACAGCGGTAGCGACATTTTCTCTCTGCTCACCGCTGGTCACAGATCCGGCCGGATCCCTTCGGCCGGTGTGTGTAGAAGACTAAAAGGTGCATCGTTCACGCGGTCATCACCGCCGAGGGAGGAAACCCACAACTGCCGGAGGGGCCCGATCCTCTGCCCGTGCCGTTCTCTCCGACACATGGCCGGCTCGGGAGGTCCTCCGACCCTTCTTCTACCCTGCCATATTATCCGCAGATCCGACCTGCCGCCGCCGACATCCCAGCGACCCTTATCCATAAGTTCTTCGAAAGCGGCCTTGCTCTACTGCCCCAGCTCCCCACGTGTCTGCATGTGCATCTTTTTCTACTCCCATCAGCTCTTCCAAAGCCACCTAATTTTTTAGTATTATAGAGGTAAAGCTACTTCATGCATTCGAATCTAGGGCTTTGTTAAAACAACGAAGAAAGGGGGGAAAGTTGTAGCATGAATCTAGGACTTGATTCAATGAGGAAATAATATGGTGAAAGTAGTAGAGACCGGATACCCAACCGGTCTCTTGGTTGAAAAGGGAAATAATGGGAAAACGCAGTACAAACTGGATAAGGAACATATCTATTATTGGTTGAAAAAATGATAGAAAGTGGCGACTGGTGGACAAGTCAACAGAGTATGTCCAGGATTAGATTTGCTGCCATCACATAGTAAAAGGTCTCCATGATTAGATTTGTTGCCCTCACATAGTAAAAGGTCTCAGAATTAGGTTTGCTGCCCTCACATAGTAAAAGGTCTCTAGGATTAGATTTGCTGCCCTCAAATAGTAAAAGGTCTCCAGGATTAGATTTGCTGCCCTCACATAGTACAAGGTCTCTAGGATTAGATTTGCTGCCCTCACATAGTACAATGGCACTCCTGCTGTTTTCCCTAGTATGATAAGTAAGTTGCTCCTTTACGCTGCTGAGTGTCCTGGTGTCCCCACGGTCCCATGCCCTTAAACTAACTCTTTAGCTGCTGTTGATTTACCGTGTCTGGTAAACAAGCAATGCCACCATTAAAGTAATCCCATATTTGAGGAATCTCATTGTTGATCATAATGCTTCTGCTAACATGAAGCATTGCTGGCGTTTTAAAATTTCTACTGTCCTTGCGTGATTGCCATGAACATAGTTAAGATGCTTCTTTTCATTTTGTATATGTTTCGTATATTCTTATTGACCAACAACTATTTACTTTCTATCTTTTTGTGCAGATAGGGATATCCATTTCACCTTGTTGCTATTGTGACCTTTTGGTGAACTGCAGAAAACACTTTTTTGGAATGAGTGTCTTGTGCAGTTCAACTAAAATGTCACGTGGGCAACATCTCTCAATTTTGGTGGAACTACACAAAATGGTGATTGGAGTTTCCAAAATCTCCATCAAGTTCTGCTGGTAATCTCGTGCAACATTTTATTAGCCTTTGCAAGATGGAGCCATCACTGTCACCACAATGGCACTTTATTTTAGTGGAACCGCACAAAAGGATAAGAAAATTATAGTTGCACCTTACATGAGCCGGATAGCCAACCTTAATGTTCCTCAATTTTAGTGCAACTACTAAAGAAGAACCTGCCAGCTCAGAAGAGCAAGTACTTCTTGCTAGCTGAATGATGCAATCTTTGCTTCATTTTAGGTGAACTGCAGAAAAAGGCACATGAATTGAATCATGGAAGTCCAGGCAGACCTCATCCAAGCAGAGCTGGAGGTTGAGTTCAAGGAGGACGCTATTAAAGAAAAATCATGCTCTCATGTCTCCTTGTTTGTGCTGTGCAAACATGCTATGCAAACAGGAATACTCAACTACAGAAGTTGTGACGGTCAAGAGCATTCGCCAAGTTCTTCGATTGTATGACATGGCTAGCCAAGATGGATTTAATCCCGATATTCACTTTATCAAAAGGCTCTAATGGGTTGGTTCTGAATCTTGCAAGCTAGGAATCAGTGAGATGTGTAGGCATCTTTGTTGTACTTATTATTTGAATCTTATTTGTTGGTTCTGAATCTTGCAAGCTGGGAATCAATGAGATGTGTAGGCATATTTGTTGTACTTATTATTTGGATCTTATTTGTTGGTTCTGAATCTTGCAAGCTGGGAATCAATGAGATGTGTAGGCATCTTTGTTGTACTTATTATTTGGATCTTATTTGTTGGTTCTGAATCTTGCAAGCTGGGAAACACGACATGATGATGCAGAGGACAACAACCATAACAAATAGTTCAAACTTGGTAGTATTATCTTTGTGAAAGTGCGACAAATGTGTTGATCGTGTGCGTCCTGAGAATAATAATTCTAATTATTGTGCATGTTGATCCTGTGGCACTGATAGAACGAGCGAATGCATTGCTTGTTTTAAGTATAAATTTCTATTAAAGCTAATTAAATTTAAGTAAAGTGACCACTAACTCATGTTATTACAGTACCAATATAAATCCGCTCGTGAACCGACATGTGGCCGAGGGTGCATCTTCTGCCGGGTGTGCAGCGGACGAGGGAGGGGTAGTAAATGTTATCGCCTCTACACACTCAGCTTACTGTTGAATCCAGTTCCCCAAGAGCTGGAAACGAACTGCTGCCGCCGCCTACACACTCGTTCACTCGAAGAGACTCCAATGGCGATCCGAGGGGTGAGCCTGCTGGATGTGGACTTCAGCAAGGAGTTCCCCTTTGAGTTCGCCGTTCAGTCCTATGGCTGCACCAAGTTGAATGTGATGTACACCAACGACACGGACTCGGTGAAGCTCTGCCTTGCCTCAGTCCTATGGCTGCACCAGGTTCTGGAGCATTCGCCCGTTTCATCGGCAGCGCCGACTGCACCTTCACTACGGTGGAGAGAAGGAAGAACGCGACGATTCGGCCATCAAGCACAACAAGCTTGTCGACATCCAGAAGCAATACAAGATCATCAGCAATGGGTAGAAGAAGGACTCCGTGGTTGACCTCGCTGAGACCATCATCGACCCCTGATACGCCAACATGAAAGAAGACGACCTGAACACGTGGGAGCTACCTCTGAATCTAGCCTACATAACCTACGCGGCCAAGGACGCATACGCATGCTACGACATGTACAGGAAGATCTTGGACATGAGGGCGTGTCTGCTTCTCATAAACGACGAGTACACGGACAGCCGCAACGTTATGATCAAGCGTGCCAGGAAGGTCTAGATGTTGTACTTTATCTATTTATAAGCACCTTTATCATCTGAGTGTCATGCATTAGCCTATGTGTCGTAATTATCTGTTTTGTCCGAAATATTTCTTTTAAGAACCCATTAACATGATTGCTTTTTTAGTGGCTATTTGCTTATGTATGTAAATTAGTTCACTCGTCCGTAAAAAAAACTAGTTCACTCGGCTGCCGTGCTTTGAATCTCCTTCCTCCCTACATATTCCCCTCCACAGGTGGACCCAGCAGGTCTCTGAATTTTCTCCCACTTCCTTTTTCGATGTAAACTGAGTTTTCTCCCAGTACTTTCCCCGTCTGGCCCAACATGATATTTTCACCCAGCCTAGCAAGTCCGTGGATTTCGAGAAAAATGCAAATGGTATTTAAACGGGCTGCATAGATGCTACATCATTGTTTCACCCAGCCCACCAAATGGACCAAAAAACAAGTGGACTGACAGCTGGGTCCACGGCCACAACCCAGTTTTTTTTTGTGATTTTCCAAGTAAGTCGCTTTGTCAGGCCTGTTGGGCTGCAAATCTTTCAAGACGAGGAGAGCTTCATTCGGCTGGCCGAGAAAATGGTCTATCATTAATGAGAAATGGGCTGTACATTTTTAAAACACAACAAACCAACAATTAGTTTCAAATATCTTTTTCATTTCGAGATTTTAAATTACATTAATTTTTATGCGTGGAGAATTTGTTGTATTTTATATTGATATACATTTATTTTTAAAATCAGTTTGAATTTGAGTCGAAATTTCGGGATTAAAAACAGTTCAGACCGCACCGAAATATGCAAAATTTCGTATAATTTTTTAACCGTGTCCACAATATGGGCTGTAATACTAACAAAAAGAATATGGGCTCCAAAAAAAACCTTAAGAATTAGCAAATGGGCTGTAAATTATTAGAAATAATGGCAGATGGGTTGTATGCTGTTTTCCATAGATTGGAGGCTTTCCTAAAAAAAGGTTGACGCACAAGCAGTGACTGTTGGATGGCCATCCAATGGCCGTCGTGCTTCTTCAATCTCTGCTCTTCCTGCTCCAGCCGCTCAAACAAGCGCCGGCGAGACTGCCTGCTCCCTCCTCCCCGCGGCCGGCTCTACTGCCGCGCAGGCCTCACCGCCCCACCGTACTCCCATCGCTGGCCTAGCCATCCCTCTACTCACCCACACCTGTTGTTATTCTCCGGCGACGACAGACGAACCAGTAAACCCTCGTACAGTCGTACTCCCCTCCGCGTGGGAAACAACTACCGAGTCTTCCCTGCCTCCATGTCATTCCCTTCCTAGGCCTCGCCGTCGTCCACCGCCCTGGTGCTCTCGGCGCGGCCCGGTCAACGTGGTCAACGACCGACATGCATATGAAGTGGACTATACGTGGAGAGGCCGACAGCTGGGTCCACGGCCGCATGCAAGGAAATGCCTCCTTATTACACACAAAATAATGATTCCTCCACCTGACATCAGGGACCCACCGAAAGGGCCTCTGTATTTCGCAAAAAAAATGTTACCCCCGCTGACAGCTCGGACCCACCAGCTATATCTTCGCACGCAAGGAAGTGCCTCCTTATTACGCACAAAAAAATGAATACTCCCCCTGTTAGCTGGGACCCAGTATAGTGGCAGGCTGACTTGTGGGCCTACTAAGTTGACGGGGACAGAGGGCTTTGTCAACTTAGTCAATATGCACGATTCTAGCTCCAGTGACCGTACGATGTCCATCCAACGGCCGTAGTGCTTCTTCAACCTCTTCTTGCTCAAGCCGCCCAAACCAGCACCGGTCGTGCCTCGTGCTCCTGCCTCCCATGGCCGGCTACGATGCGGCAGAGGCCTCACCGCCCCCTACTACTCGCACCGCTGGCCAGGCCATCCCTCTACTCACCCACACCACCTGTTATTCTGCGGCGACGGCAGCCTCACACTGTAGCGAACCAGTGAACCCTCGTACTCCTCTACTCGTGGGCATCCACTGCCGCGTCTTCCCCGTCTCCGCGTCGTCCCTTCCTAGGCCTCATCGTCGTCCACCGCCCTGGTGCTTGATACGTCTCCATCGTATCTATAATTTTTGATTGTTCCATGCCAATATTATTGAACTTTCATATACTTTTGGCAACTTTTTATACTATTTTTGGGACTACCATATTGATCCAGTGCCCAGTGCCAGTTCCTGTTTGTTGCATGTTTTTTGTTTCGCAGAATATCCATATCAAACGGAGTCCAAACGGGATAAAAACTGACAGAGATATTTTAGGAATATATATGATTTTTGGGAAGAAAAATCCACGCGAGACGGTGCCCGACGTGGCCACGAGGCAGGGGGCGCGCCTGCCCCCCCCCCCCAGGGCGCGCCCCTGACCCTCGTGGGCCACCCATAAGGCGGTTGATGCCCTTCTTTCACCGCAATAAAGCTAATATCCGGATAGAGATCGTGTTAAAATTTCAGCCCAATCGGAGTTACGGATCTCCGGAAATATAAGAAACGGTGAAAGGGAAGAATCGGAGAACACAGAAATAGAGAGAGAGACAGAGAGACAGATCCAATCTGGGAGGGGCTCTCGCCCCTCCCATGCCATGAAGGCCATGAACTAGAGGGGAAACCCTTCTCCCATCTAGGGAGGACGTCAAGGAAGAAGAATAAGGAGGGGGCTTCACTTCCGGTGGCACCGAAGTGCCACCGGGGGCCATCATCATCACCGCAATCTTCACCAACAACTTCACCGCCATCATCACCAACTCTTCCCCCCTCTATGCAGCGGTGTAACCTCTCTCTTACCCGTTGTAATCTCTACTTAAACATGGTGCTCAACGCTATATATTATTTCCCAATGATGTATGGCTATCCTATGATGTTTGAGTAGATCCGTTTTGTCCTATGGGCTATTTGATGATCGTGATTGGTTTGAGTTGCATGTTTTATTATTGATGCTGTCCTATGGTGCTCTCCATGTCGCGCAAGTGTGAGGGATCCCCGCTGTAGGGTGTTGCAATACATTCATGATTCGCTTATAGTGGGTTGCGTGAGTGACTGAAACACAAACCCGAGTAAGGGGGTTGTTGCGTATGGGATAAAGAGGACTTGATGCTTTAATGCTATGGTTGGATTTTACCTTACTGGTCTTTAGTAGTTGCGGATGCTTGCTAGAGTTCCAATCATAAGTGCATATGATCCAAGTAGAGAAAGTATGTTAGCTTATGCCTCTCCCTCAAATAAAATTGCAATAATGATTACCGGTCTAGCTATCGTTTGCCTAGGACAAATAACTTTCTCGTAACAACAAGCTCTTTACTAAACCTAACTTAGTTGTTTCTTTATCTAAACAGCCCCTACTTTTTATTTATGTAATCTTTATTATCTTGCAAACATATCCAACAACACCTACAAAGTACTTCTAGTTTCATACTTGTTCTAGGTAAAGCGAACGTCAAGCATGCGTAGAGTTGTATCGATGGTCGATAGAACTTGAGGGAATATTTGTTCTACCTTTAGCTCCTCGTTGGGTTCGACACTCTTACTTATCAAAAATTGTTGCGATCCCCTATACTTGTGGGTTATCAAGACCTTTTTCTGGCGCCGTTGACAGGGAGCAATAGCGTGGGGTGAATATTCTCGTGTGTGCTTGTTTGCTTTATCACTAAGTAATTTTTATTTGCTGTTCTTAGTAGTTCTTTATCTTTAGTTATGGATATGGAACACGAAATACCAAAAAAATTAGGTGTACTTTCTGCTCATGGAGATGGGGAACCTCCTAAAACCCTCGATGCTGGTTATGTGAAAGATATTATGTACTACTTTAATAATCTTGAGAAAACCCCATACAATTATGTAATGGGAGTAACGTTGGATCAACGTCAATACTTTAGGGATTACCGCTTGACACAAAAAGGGAAACTATTATGGGATCAAATTCATATATTGAATTGGTATGCTAGGCAACTATGCTTGAGATATGATTATACTTGTTGCTCTAGGATGAAGGCTCCACACCTTCCCTTTTCATGCAAATTTAATGATAATAAGACCTTAGCTTCTTATGCTAATGGTATATATGATTACTATGATGTGGAACAAATAGAAGAATTTGTTGCTTTTATGGGTGCTTATGAAATTGAATCTATGTTTAAAGAGTTTGAAGATTTTGATGATGCTGTTTATAGACCTGAAAATTTAGCTATCCTGAAATATTGTTATGAGAATTATGAATACAATTACGAAATTAATGCGCTTATTGAGAAAGTCTCCGCTGTCCAAGAAGAGGCTGATATTTTGCAGGAATCTATGGAAGAAGAAGTTGATGAAACTGTGAGCTCATTGGATGAAAAAGATGAGGAAGAGAGCTAAGAACAAAAGGAGGAAGAGCGGATTAGCTACCCGCACCCACCTTCTAATGAGAGTAACTCTTCAACTCATACATTGTCTAATTCCCCTTCGTGCTTACCGAAGGATGATTGCTATGATGATTGTTATGATCCCGTTGATTCTCTTAAAATATCCCTTTTTGATGATGCTTGCTATGCTTGTGGCCAAGATGCCAATATGAATTATGCTTATGTAGATGAACTTGCTGTAGTTCCTTATGTTAAACATGAAATTGTTGCTATTGCACCCACGCATGATAGTCCTATTATCTTTTTGAATTCTCCCGACTACACTATATCAGAGAAGTTTGCCCTTATTAAGGATTACATTGATGGGTTGCGTTTTACTACAACATGATGATTTTGATAGATATAATATGAATGTGCTTGCTGCTCCGATTTGCAATTATTATGAGAGAGGAACTATATCTCCACCTCTCTATGTTTCCAATACAACAAAATTGCAAGAAACTGTTTATACTATGCATTGGCCTTTACTATGTGTGCATGAATTGTTCTTTTATGACATGACGATGCATAGGAAGAGAGTTAGACTTCGTCATTGCTTGATATATGTTCCTTTGTGCTCACTACTAAATGCTAAATCGTTGCTAATTAAAATCGGCTTTGATATACCTTGGGATCTGGGTGGATCCATTATTTGAGCACTATATGCCTAGCTTAATGGCTTTAAAGAAAGCACTGCCAGGGAGACAACCCAGAAGTTTTAGAGAGTCATTTATTTCTGTTGAGTGCTTTTATATAGTTTAAAAACAACAAAAATAAAGAGGGGGTCCAAAAACTTTTTCAAAAAGCAAAGTGAAAGTGAGAGAGACAAGCATTGTTGAAGTGGGAGAGCTCCTTGAACTTTGTTCATGCTCACGGCAACTTTGTGAATCTTGACTACAGAAACTTTTCAATAAAAATAATTATCCCCTTTTACAATTCCATTGTATTATAAAAATAATGTGCCAAGGTTTGCCTTTAGAATGTTTACATTTGCTTGATGGTTTGTATGGTGTAGGACAGAAACTTTGGCTGTAGTGCGCGATTTTAAATTTTTAGCTGGAACGTCAAATGGTTCTGAGTCTTTTTGCACTGTCTTTATATACAAATAGTTTATTTGTTCTAATTTTGGCAGAATTTTTCAAGTATCAGAAGTATGGTGAATGTTCAGATTGTTACAGACTGTTCTGTTTTAGACAGATTCTGTTTTTGATGCATAGTTTGCTTGTTTTGATGAAACTATCAATTTATATTAGTGGATTAAGCCATGAAAAAGTTATATTACAGTAGACACAATGCAAAAACAAAATATGAATTGGTTTGCAACAGTACTTAGAGTAGTGATTTGCTTTATTATACTAACGGATCTTACTGAGTTTTCTGTTGAAGTTTTGTGTGGATGAAGTGTTCGATGATCGAGAAGGTCTCGATGTGAGAAGAAGGAAGAGAGGCAAGAGATCAAGCTTGGGGATGCCCGAGGCACCCCAAGTAAATATTCAAGGAGACTCAAGCGTCTAAGCTTGGAGATGCCCCGGAAGGCATCCCCTCTTTCTTCAACAAGTATCGGTATGTTTTCGGATTCTTTTCGTTCATGCGATATGTGCAATCTTGGAGCGTCTTTGTAACATCCCAAATTTTCAATTTGGAATGTTATACATTAGATCATCAATGCATATCATATTTCTTTTGCATTCTGGTTGATCCTAGAAATTCTACGCAACTCAATGACCCACGGAGAGAGATGGGGATTTCGATATTTTCATATTTGAGTTCTCTCAAATTTTGAGAATAGGATCATATGATTTTATTTATTTTATCATCAATTATTTATATTACAAAAATATGAGAGAGGGAATAAAATGACTTTCCCAAAATAAAGAAATATTGAGGATTTAATAATAAAATCAAATAAGATTTTATTTCAGAGTTTTTCGGTGTTTTATTTGAATTTAGGAAAAAAGTGCGTTTTTTGAAAATTGCATTTAGGTCCCAAATAAATGTTCACCTTGTGAGGCTTGATTTTAGAATCCCGTAAAAATTTATTTCGGAATTTTTGGAGTCCGTTTAGTATTTCTTTTATTCTTTTCTTCCGAGCGGAATATTAAAAAAAACGCGCCGCGCGCCGACTGGGCCAAGGCCCAGCCGACGGCCCACCCTGCCGCCTGCCGTCTCCCTCCAGGAGACCGGAGCCGCGCCGCCGCCCGAGTCCGGCTTGGAGCCGCCCCGCCGTGCCCCCTCCCCCAAGGCAGCACACCCCCCTCCTTAAATACCGGACGCCCCGCCGCCCTCACCTCACCTCACCCCGCCCCGAG
>NC_041384.1:440569230-440577281 GCF_002162155.2 Triticum dicoccoides
CCGTTCGCCGTTCGTTTTTTTTTAAAAACCGCCTCGGTTTTTTTTCGAAACCCTAGATCGGTTTATTTTTTTCCCTGGTTTATTTAATTAGTGAACGTTCACCGATCCGTTTGTTTTAGTGAACGTGTTCACCGGTTAGTTTCTGTTAACGAACGTCTGTTCGATTAACTGTTCGTCAATTTTCTTTTCTCGGATTAAATCCACGATTTTTCTGATCGTGATTCCTGATCCGATTTTCGTTTTAGTTTAACTTTTCGCTCGTTTATCGGAATCAGGCGATTCAAGCGCCTAGGGATTGGTCTCGAAACCCTCTATCCGTTTAACCAACTTAAATAAGATTTTGCTACTGTAAAATTTGCCCTAGATCCAGATTGCTAGAACGAAGTTGTTTTCTTTCGCCGTTTGTCTTTCGTCGCTTCGTTCGATTTGATTCTTTTGCCAACCGGAGTTCTTAAGTTGAACCTTCTGGTTAGATCTCTTATTTGAGGTTTACCTGTGCATTAGACGAGTACTTATTGTATGCTCGTTTGTTTGTTTGTGATAGAGTATCCGGAGTGCGCCGCCTGTTACTTCGAATCGCTAGGTTTCCCGGATCATTAGCAAGGCAAGTAACACTTTGATCATACCTTCTCTACTACCCAGTTTTATTGCATTAGATCAATCCTCACACATTGCATGATTAGGATCTAATTAAATTGTGGGATGGGAAGTACATGAGGTAGTACCTATTACCAGTTTATTTTCAAACCTTTGGGAGTTACTTCTATGTTTGCTTATTAAGCCATGCTATGCTAGTAGACGTGGATTGGGTGAGTGATATCCATGACAGATCTGAGATTGTTAATTAATGATTTATCTAAGGTGGCAACTTAAACACACATCTGGGTGGATTGAGGCACCTGGGTATTCCAGGACTTGCCTGTTTTCTTTTGGACCGCCACCCAGGCTCAAAGGGATCATAAGACTATTCATACTAGAAACTTCCGTGTGCAGCCACAAGCTATTATGGGCTCTAGCATAGTTGACTAAGTTGTGCGAACTCTTACAGTGGTAGACTAGCAGATGTAGTGGATGTAGGTGGTACGGTCTACCCGATCGTAAGGTGCTGGCGCTTTTGAAAGACTATGTCTCGGTCATCCGTCTTCTCAAACACCATGTAGTGCAAGAAACCAAATGGAGGCGATCAAGTCTTGTGGGGAAAAGTGCGCAAACCTCTGCAGTGTGTAATAAATTAATCATGATTAGCCGTGTCCCCGGTTATGGACATCTTGAGTATCTAGTACCTGGATTTTCATGTGAATCTCAACATGTTACTCTAAATTAATTTTGTTGGGTTATGATGATGCTTAATTGGGATTGAGAATGCTGTCAACCATTCTCAATGTTTAACAACTACTATGATAGTTAATTAAATTTATTCCTTTGAAGTAGGGAAAAATTGGCTTTACGCAAAAACTGTAACCATAGAGCTTTCCACCAACCAAATATGCATATAGTATAGCTGTTTCATTTCATTACTCTCTATGTGTTACATTGCCAGCATATTCCATGTGCTGACCCGTTTCGGGCTGCAACGTTAATGTTGCAGACTTTTCAGAGGACGATTGAGGAGTTTTAGGTCATGGTTCTATACTCAGTGATGCCGTCGGAGTTGACGGACTCACTTATCTTCCAAGCCTTCCGCTGTTATCGTTATTAGATGGCCTTAAGCCATATTTATTGTAATAAGTTCTCTTTTGAGACACTCGATGTAATAAGTGTGTGATTGCTACGCTGTTATAAATCCTCCGAGTACTGTGTGGTGTCAGTATTACTGATCCAAGGATGACACCGGAGCACAGAGATCAGACTGTTTGAGGTCTGGTCGCTACAGAGATGGTATCAGAGAACATGCTGACTATAGGACACGACCACTAAGCTAAAAGACCTAGATCACTATTCACTCTCTTCTCTTCTGACTTCTCATCTTTTCTACACTTTAGGATGGCGGATGCAAGGAACAAGTTCACACAACCGGATGAAGATACACCCTTTGGACGACACTTGAAGGAAGTCACTAGATACCTGAACATAGGAGTACCAAGCTTCACGGGAACCTACAACGCCACTTTACCTAAAGAAGAGCGCTGGATGATTCAAGTTCAAGTTCCAGGCAGGACGTTCATGCTAGTCACTGAGCCCATAGAGTTTTCATTTGATGCACCAACTTGGAGTCTAGGAAAGAGCATGGCAGCTCACATCGCCATGGGACGCATTGGAGAAGTCTACCGCAAGGATCTCAAGGATACTATCTACCAGATTTGTGGGCGCCGAGATGAACACTGGGAGATGATCAGCACCAGGAAGGATAGATCAATCGCAGCTTTTATCTAGGAATTAAACCAGCACATTCGACGACAGGAGAACCAGATGTGTGCTGACATGATAGATTTGAAGAAGGCTAAGACTAGAATCAAGGAACTGGAGGAGGAACTCAAGGCTACACGTGAAGATTATGAAGAAGAAATTGAAGTATTGGTGGAGAAGAATGACGACCTGATCAAGAAGATTGGAATATTTATTGGAGGCCCTACGCCAGTAGATGAAGACGAAGAACCCCAGGAAATTAGCCCGGAAGACTACATCATCATCGACGACACCGACTCAGAAGCAGATAGTAGCGATGATGACTATGTTGATGAAGCTGGAGCAGATATCATGGAATCTGCAACCGAAGAATATTTCTAGTAGACCACCTCATCAGTAGTAGTAGTCCACCATGTAAATATAGTAGTCCGAGCACTTTTGCGATAGTTAGATCGATTGTATTCCTTTGTTTGATTGATTGAAGTGAATTGTTTGTTTTGCCTCATGTGCATATGGGTAGTGTTTTCTCTTTAGACCCCCTCTATTCTTAGATCTCATCTTTTCTAAACCCACAGATGCCTCCGAGACGTGACCCCGGATTTGCTTTCCCACCGGAGCTCACCCAGTTGATCCAGCAGCAGAACACATTGATGCAGTTGCTAGTCCAGAATCAGAATCAGGGGAACAACAACAACAACCCACCACCACCACCACCACCACCTGTTGACCACTTAGCTTGTTTTCTTAGGCTGAATCCGTCGGTGTTTTCCAGTAGCACTGAGCCGATAGTAGCAGATGATTGGCTCCGCAAGATAACTAGGGAGTTGACCACAGCAGGATGCATAGATGCGGAGAAGGTGAAGTTTGCCGCACATCAGCTAGAAGGACCCGCAGCATCATGGTGGGAGAATTTCACAGCCACTTTTCCTGTAGACACTGTCACATGGGACCAGTTTTAGCAGGCTTTTCGTACTGCCCATGTTTCAGCAGGAGCTATGGCCATGAAGAAGCGTGAGTTTCGTAACTTGCGCCAAGGAGGACGGACAGTTGGCCAGTATGTGGAGGAATTTAGTAAGTTAGCACGTTATGCCCAGATGACGTCGCTACGGATGCAGCTAAGCAAGAGAAGTTTCTGGAAGGACTGAATGATGAGTTGAGCATGCAGTTGATGGTAGACACCTTCAACAACTACCAGGAGTTGGTAGATCGTGCTCTTATGATTGAAGGGAAGCAGCAGCAAATTGAAAATCGCAAGAGGAAATATGGACAAGGAAAGTACAATTCAGGAGCTCAGCAGAAGCCACGTTTTACCCCTAGACCGGGAGGACACTTTCAGCATACCCATGGAGGAGGTAGCTCGCACAATCACAATGGCACCAAAAATGGTAATGGCAATGGAGGAAGCAACAGCCAGAACCGCACCAATCCCTCAACCCCAGCCAAGAAGGACCTAAGTAAAGTCACTTGTTTTAAGTGTTCGAAGACAGGACATTATGCCAATGAATGTCCTGAAGGCCAAAATGGCAATGGAAGTTTTGGGAAGAAGCCGAACCCTTTCAACAGGGGACAGGTGAAACCGATGCAGTAATAGGTAAGTTTTTGGTTAAGTCATTTACTGCACTAGTTCTTTTTGATACTGGTGCATCGCATTCATACATCTCAAGGAGATTTGTGGATAAGTATAACCTACCAACCCAAGCCCTTAGGTCACCCATGTTAGTAACCTCGCCCGGAGCAGATTATGTGGCTAGTCTATGGTGTGACAGGTTACCATTAAGGATTGGTAACTATGTTTTTCTCTCAGACCTAATAGTATTGGAATCTCAAGGATTGGATGTGATATTAGGCATGGATTGGTTATCAAAGTATGAAGGGAATATTGAATGTGCTAGTAAGTCAATTTTGCTTACTACCCCAGAAGGGAGAAGGATCAAGTATGTATCCCGGCATGTGCCAAAGAGGGCCCAAGTAAATTGCCTAACGGGAGTTGTGCAGGAGGAAGTACCAGTGGTAAGGGATTTCCCTGATGTATTTCCAGAAGAGTTGCCAGGCATGCCACCGGATAGAGATATTGAGTTCTTGATTGAGCTATTGCCAGCCACATGGCCAATATCAAAGAGACCATATAGGATGCCAGCAAAGGATTTGGTGGAAATTAAGAAGCAGATTAAGGAGTTACTGGATAAGGGATATATTCGCCCAAGTTCTTCACCTTGGGGATCGCCAGTACTTCTAGTTGAGAAGAAGGATGGATCGTTAAGGATGGTTGTTGATTATCGAGGATTGAATGAAGTAACGATCAAGAACAAGTACCCATTACCAATGATCAACGATTTGTTTGATCGATTGCAGGGAGCTAAGGTATTTTCCAAGATCGATCTGTGATCAGGATACCACCAGTTGAAGATTCGAGAACATGATATTCCGAAGACAGCTTTTACTACCAGATATGGGCTGTATGAGTATACCATTATGTCATTTGGTCTGACTAACGCACCTGTCTATTTTGTGAACATGATGAACAAAGTGTTTATGGAGTTTTTGGATAAGTTCGTCATAGTGTTCATTGATGATATCCTGGTTTATTCGAAGAATGAAGAGGAACATAAGGAGCATTTGCGTTTGGTACTTGGAAAACTCAGAGAACATCAATTATATGCCAAGTTCAGCAGATGTGAGTTTTGGTTAAAGGAAGTAGGATTCCTCGGACATGTTATATCTGGTGAAGGTATAGCAGTAGATCCCGCTAAAGTTCAAACCGTGACCACGTGGGAAGCCCCAACAACAGTTGGAGATATCCGGAGTTTTCTTGGACTTGCAGGATACTACCGGAGATTTATTGAGAATTTCTCAAAGATTGTGAAGCCTATGACAGAGTTATTAAAGAAGGATACCAAGTTCATATGGACAGAGGAGTGTGAGGCTAGTTTCCAGGAGTTGAAGAAACATTTGGTTACCTCACCAGTGTTGATTTTGCCAGACCAGACCAAAGATTATGAGGTGTACTGTGATGCTTCACGTCGAGGACTTGGAGTAGTGCTTATGCAGGAAGGGAGAGTTGTTTCATATGCCTCAAGACAACTGAAGCCTCATGAGTTGAATTATGCTACGCATGATTTGGAGTTAGCAGCCGTAGTGCATGCTTTGAAAACATGGAGACATTTTCTCATTGGTAATCATTGTGAGGTGTACACGGATCATAAGAGTTTGAAGTACATTTTCACCCAGAAGGAGTTGAATCTCAGACAAAGGAGATGGTTGGAGCTTATCAAGGATTATGATATGAAATTGCATTATCACCCCGGAAAGGCTAATGTAGTAGCTGACGCATTAAGCCGTAAGAGCCATGTCAATACATTAATGACGGGAGAAATACCCAAGGAGTTAGCGGATAATCTTCGTGAACTATGTGTGGAAATAGTTCCGAGAGGCTATGTAGCAGCATTGGAGATTCAGTCAACTTTGATGGATAGAATCAGAGAAGCTCAGAAAACTGACAAAGAGATTGCCGCTATAAAGGAGAAACTGAGCAAAGGAAAAGCTAAAGGATTTCATGAGGATGAACACGACACCCTATGGTTTGAAGACCGCGTTTACGTGCCCAATGACCCGGAGATCAGGAAGTTGATTTTGCAAGAGGCACACGATTCACCGTATTCGATTCACCCAGGAAATACCAAGATGTATTTGGATTTGAAGGATATTTTCTGGTGGACCGGAATGAAGAAGGATATAGCGGAGTATGTAGCCGTTTGTGATGTATGTCAGAGAGTAAAGGCAGAGCATCAGAAGCCAGCAGGATAGTTACAACCATTGCCGATACCCGAATGGAAGTGGGATAAGCTAGGCATGGATTTTATCACGGGATTGCCCAGGACTCGTTCAGGCTATGACTCAATTTGGGTTGTAGTTGATCGATTGACGAAAGTAGCTCATTTCATCCCAGTAAAGACCACTTACACCAGTGCTAAGTTGGCAAAGATATCCATGACCAGGATCGTATGTCTGCATGGAGTTCCAAGGAGTATCGTATCAGATAGAGGAACCCAGTTTACCTCAAAGTTCTGGAAGCAGTTGCACGAAACTTTGGGTACCAGGCTAGAGTTCAGTACAACTTTTCATCCATAGACAGATGGACAAACCGAGAGGGTAAATCAGATTTTGGAGGATATGCTGAGAGCTTGTGCGCTAGATTATGGATCTATTTGGGACGACAATTTGCCATATGCAGAGTTCTCTTACAACAACAGTTACCAAACCAGTTTAAAGATGGCCCCTTTTGAAGCCTTATACGGAAGGAGGTGCAGGACACCGTTGTCATGGGATGAAGTTGGAGACTGTCAGTTGTTTGGTCCTAACTTGATTAAAGAGTCTGAACGGAAGGTGAAGTTGATTCGCGATAGGCTCAAGGTAGTCCAGTCTAGACAAAAAAGTTATGCAGATTCTAAACGCAAGGAGACAGTTTACGAAGTTGGAGATAGAGCTTATCTTCGAGTATCTCCACTTCGGGGAACAAAGCGTTTTGGGGTTAAAGGGAAGTTATCACCACGATTTGTAGGACCATATAGAGTTTTGGAACATATGGGGGAAGTGGCCTACAAGTTGGAATTGCCCGAAGGATTGGCAGGAGTTCATGATGTGTTCCACGTTTCTCAGCTAAAGAAGTGTCACGCGGAGATGGCTGACATACCGTTGAGAGATACAGTGCCTTTGGAAAGTATTCAGTTGGATAACGACTTGACCTACAAGGAGAAGCTAGTCAAGATCCTCGAGTTTGCCAACCGAGTTACTCGCAGCAAGGTTATCAAGTTTTGCAAAGTTCAGTGGAGCCACCACTCAGAGGATGAAGCCACCTGGGAGCGAGAGGAATATTTGTTCAAGGACCACCCTCACCTATTTTCTAGCCAACCCGAATCTCGAGGGCGAGATTCATCTTAAGGGGGGTAGGTTTGTAACATCCCAAATTTTCAATTTGGAATGTTATACATTAGATCATCAATGCATATCATATTTCTTTTGCATTCTGGTTGATCCTAGAAATTCTACGCAATTCAATGACCCATGGAGAGAGTTGGGGATTTCGATATTTTCATATTTGAGTTCTCTCAAATTTTGAGAATAGGATCATTTGATTTTATTTATTTTATCATCAATTATTTCTATTACAAAAATATGAGAGAGGGAATAAAATGACTTTCCCACAATAAAGAAATATTGAGAATTTAACAATAAAATCAAATAAGATTTTATTTCGGAGTTTCTCGGTGTTTTATTTGAATTTAGGAAAAAAGTGCGTTTTAAAAAATTGCATTTAGGTCCCAAATAAATGTTCACCTTGTGAGGCTTGATTTTATAAGCCCGTGAAAATTTATTTCGGAATTTTTGGAGTCCGTTTAGTATTTCTTTTATTCTTTTCTTCCGAGCGGAATATTTTAAAAAAAACGCGCCGCGCGCCGACTGGGCCAAGGCCCAGCCGACGGCCAAACCCTGCCGCCTGTCGTCTCCCTCCAGGAGACCGAAGCCACGCCGCCGCCCGAGTCTGGCTCGGAGCCGCCCCGCCGTGCCCCCTCCCCCAAGGCAGCACACCGCCCTCCTTAAATACCGGATGCCCCACCGCCCTCACCTCACCTCACCCCGCCCTGAGCCGCTCGTCGAGCCGCACCGCCGCTCGACGCCGCAGCCGCCACGCCGCCCGAGCCGCGCGC
>NC_041384.1:440577781-440584441 GCF_002162155.2 Triticum dicoccoides
CGCCTCCCGTCGCCTCCCGCACCCCGCCGCACCCCGCAGACCCGCCGGAGCCCCGCCCCGCCCGCCGGAGTGCCTCGCCGGAGGTATAGCCGCCGCCGTTCGCCGTTCGTTTTTTTATAAAAAAAACCGCCTCAGTTTTTTTTTGAAACCCTAGATTGGTTTATTTTTTTCCCTGGTTTATTTAATTAGTGAACGTTCACCGATCCGTTCGTTTTAGGAACGTGTTCACCAGTTAGTTTCTGTTAACGAACGTCTGTTCGATTAACTGTTCGTCAGTTTTCTTTTCTCGGATTAAATCCGCGTTTTTTCTGATCGCGATTCCTGATCCGATTTTCGTTTTAGTTTAACTTTTCGCTCGTTTATCGGAATTAGGCGATTCAAGCGCCTAGGGATTCGTCTCGAAACCCTCTATCCGTTTAACCAATTTAAACAAGATTTTGCTACTGTAAAATTTGCCCTAGATCCAGATTGCTAGAACGAAGTTGTTTTCTTTCGCCGTTTGTCTTTCGTTGCTTCGTTCGATTTGATTATTTTGCCAACCGGAGTTCTTAAGTTAAACCTTCTGGTTAGATCTCTTATTTGAGTTTTACCTGTGCATTAGATGAGTACTTATTGTATGCTCGTTTGTTTGTTTGCGATAGAGTATCCGGAGTGCGCCGCCTGTTACTTCGAATCGCTAGGTTTCCCGGATCATCAGCAAGGCAAGTAACACTTTGATCATACCTTCTCTACTACCCAGTTTATTGCATTAGATCAATCCTCACACATTGCATGATTAGGATATAATTAAATTGTGGGATGGGAAGTAGATGAGATAGTACCTATTACCAGTTTATTTTCAAACCTTTGGGAGTTACTTCTATGTTTGCTTATTATGCCATGCTATGCTAGTAGACGTGGATTGGGTGAGTGATATCCATGATAGATGTGATATTGTTAATTAATGGTTTATCTAAGGTGGCAACTTAAACACACATCTGGGTGGATTGAGGCACCTGGGTATTCCAGGACTTGCCTGTTTTCTTTTGGACCGCCACCCAGGCTCAAAGGGATCATAAGACTATTCATACTAGAAACTTCCGTGTGCAGCCACAAGCTATTATGGGCTCTAGCATAGTTGACTAAGTTGTGCGAACTCTTACAGTGGTAGACTAGTAGATGTAGGGGATGTAGGTGGTACGGTCTACCCGATCGTAAGGTGCTAGCGCTTCTGAAAGACTATGTCTCGGTCATCCGTCTTCTCAAACACCATGTAGTGCGAGAAACCAAATGGAGGCGATCGAGTCTTGTGGGGAAAATGCGCAAACCCTTTGCGGAGTGTAATAAACTAATCATGATTAGCCGTGTCCCCGGTTATGGACATCTTGAGTATCTAGTACCTGGATTTTCATGTGAATCTCAACATGTTACTCTAAATTAATTTTGTTGGGTTATGATGATGCTTAATTGGGATTGAGAATGCTGTCAACCATTCTCAATGTTTAACAACTACTATGATAGTTAATTAAATTTATTCCTTTGAAGTAGGGAAAAATTGGCTTTACACAAAAACTGTAACCATAGAGCTTTCCACTAGCCAAATATGCATATAGTATAGCTGTTTCATTCCATTACTCTCTATGTGTTACATTTCCAGCATATTCCATGTGCTGACCCGTTTTCGGGCTGCAACGTTAATGTTGCAGACTTTTCAGACGATGATTGAGGAGTTTTAGGTCGTGGTTCTATACTCATTGATGTCGTTGGAGTTGATGGACTCACTTATCTTCCAAGCCTTCCACTGTTATCGTTATTAGATGGCCTTAAGCCATATTTATTGTAATAAGTTCTCTTTTGAGACACTCGATGTAATAAGTGTGTTATTGCTACTCTACTATAAATCCTCCGAGTACTGTGTGGTGTCAGCATTACTGATCCAGGGATGACACCGGAGCACAGAGATCAGACTGTTTGAGGTCTGGTCGCTACAGTCTTTTGCATTTAGTTTTCATCTTTATTTTATGCACCATGCTGGTATGAGATAGTCCTTGGTTGATTTATAGAATGCTCTATGCACTTCACTTATATCTTTTGAGTATGGCTTTATAGAAGGCTTCATGTGCTTCACTTATATCATTTGAAGTTTGGATTGTCTGTTTCTCTTCACTTAGACAACCACTATTTGTAGAATGCTCTTTTGCTTCACTTATATTTGTTAGAGCGTGGGCATATCTTTTGTAGAAATAATTAAACTCTCTTGCTTCACTTATATCTATTTAGAGAGATTACAGGAATTGGTCATTCACATGGTTAGTCATAAAATCCTACATAAAACTTGTAGATCACTGAATATGATATGTTTGATTCCTCGCAATAGTTTTGCGATATAAAGATGGTGATATTAGAGTCATGCTAGTGGGTAGTTGTGGATTGTAGAAATACTTGTGTTGAGGTTTGTGATTCCCGTAGCATGCACATATGGTGAACCGTTATGTAACGAAGTCGGAGCATGATTTATTTATTTATTGTCTTCCTTATGAGTGGCGGTCGGGGACGAGCGATGGTCTTTTCCTACCAATCTATCCCCCTAGGAGCATGCATGTAGTACTTAGTTTCGATAGCTAATAGACTTTTTCAATAAGTATGTGAGTTCTTTATGACTAATGTTGAGTCCGCGGATTATACGCACTCTCACCCTTCCACCATTGCTAGCCTCTCTAGTATCGCGCAACTTTCGCCGGTACCATAAACCCACCATATACCTTCCTCAAAACAGCCACCATACCTACCTATCATGGCATTTCCATAGCCATTCCGAGATATATTTCCATGCAACTTCCATCATCATATACATGACTTGAGCATTCATTGTCATATTGCTTTGCATGATCGTAAGATAGCTAGCATGATGTTTTCATGGCTTGTCCGTTTTTTGATGTCATTGCTACGCTAGATCATTGCAAATCCCGGTACACCGCCGGAGGCAGTCATATAGAGTCATATCTTTGTTCTAGTATTGAGTTGCAATATTGAGTTGTAAATAAATAGAAGAGTGATGATCATCATTCATAGAGTATTGTCCCAAAAAAAGAGAAAGGCCAAATAAAAAAAGGAAGGCCAAATAAAAAAAGGCCAAATAAAAAATAGAAAAATAAATAAAAGGGACAATGCTACTATCCTTTTTCCACACTTGTGCTTCAAAGTAGCACCATGATATTTATGATAGAGAGTCTCTTGTTTTGTCACTTTCATATACTAGTGGGAATTTTTCATTGTAGAACTTGGCTTGTATATTCCAACAATGGGCCTCCTCAAGTGCCCTAGGTCTTCGTGAGCAAGTTGGATGCACACCCACTTAGTTTCTTTTATTGAGCTTTCATACATTTATAGCTCTAGTGCATCCGTTGCATGGCAATCCCTACTCCTTGCATTAACATCAATCGATGGGCATCTCCATAGCCCATTGATTAACCTCGTTGATGTGAGACTTTCTCCTTTTTGTCTTCTCCACAACCACCATTCTATTCCACCTATAGTGCTATGTCCATGGCTCGTGCTCATGTATTGCGTGGAAGTTGAAAGGTTTGAGAACATCAAAAGTATGAAACAATTGCTTCGCTTGTCATCGGGGTTGTGCATGATGTGAGTATTTTGTGTGGTGAAGATGGAGCATAGCCAGACTATATGATTTTGTAGGGATAACTTTCTTTGGCCTTGTTATTTTGAAAAGACATGATTGCTTTATTAGTAGGCTTGAAGTATTATTGTTTTTATGTCAAATGATAGACTATTGCTTTGAATCACTCATATCTTAATATTCATGCCATGATTAGATATGTGATCAAGATTATGCTAGGTAGCATTCCACATCAAAAATTATCTTTTTTATCATTTACCTACTCGAGGACGAGTAGGAATTAAGCTTGGGGATGCTGATACGTCTCCATCGTATCTATAATTTTTGATTGTTCCATGCCAATATTATTGAACTTTCATATACTATTGGCAACTTTTTATACTATTTTTGGGACTAACATATTGATCCAGTGCGTAGTGCCAGTTCCTGTTTGTTGCATGTTTTTTGTTTCGCAGCATATCACATCAAACGGAGTCCAAACGGGATAAAAACTGACAGAGATTTTTTTGGAATATATATGATTTTTGGGAAGAAAAATCCACGCGAACGGTGCCCGGGGTGGCCACGAGGCAGGGGGCGCACCTGCCCCCCCCCCAGGGCACGCCCCTGACCCTCATGGGCCACCCGTAAGGCGGTTGATGCCCTTCTTTCGCCGCAAGAAAGCTAATATCCGGGTAGAGATCGTGTTAAAATTTCAGCCAAACGGAGTTATGGATCTCCGGGAATATAAGAAACGGTGAAAGGGAAGAATCGGAGAACGCAGAAACAGAGAGAGACAGAGAGACAAATCCAATCTCGGAGGGGCTCTCGCCCCTCCCACGCCATGGAGGCCATGGACCAGAGGGGAAACCCTTCTCCCATCTAGGGAGGAGGTCAAGGAAGAAGAAGAAGAAGAAGGAGGGGGGCTCTCTCCCCCTCGCTTCCGGTGGCACCGGAGTGCCACCGGGGGCCATCATCATCACCGCAATCTTCACCAACAACTTCACCGCCATCATCACCAACTCTTCCCCCCTCTATGCAGCGGTGTAACCTCTCTCTTACCCTCTGTAATCTCTACTTAAACATGGTGCTCAACGCTATATATTATTTCCCAATGATGTATGGCTATCCTATGATGTTTGAGTAGATCCGTTTTGTCCTATGGGCTATTTGATGATCGTGATTGGTTTGAGTTGCATGTTTTATTATTGATGTTGTCCTATGGTGCTCTCCGTGTCGCGCAAGCATGAGGGATCCCCACTGTAGGGTGTTGCAATACGTTCATGATTCGCTTATAGTGGGTTGCGTGAGTGACTGAAACACAAACCCGAGTAAGGGGGTTGTTGCATATGGGATAAAGAGGACTTGATGCTTTAATGCTATGGTTGGATTTTACCTTACTGGTCTTTAGTAGTTGCAGATGCTTGCTAGAGTTCCAATCATAAGTGCATATGATCCAAGTAGAGAAAGTATGTTAGCTTATGCCTCTCCCTCAAATAAAATTGCAATAATGATTACCGGTCTAGTTATCGTTTGCCTTTGGACAAATAACTTTCTCGTAACAACAAGCTCTTTACTAAACCTAACTTAGTTGTGTATTTATCTAAACAACCCTACTTTTTATTTACATAATCTTTATTATCTTGCAAACCTATCCAACAACACCTACAAAGTAGTTCTAGTTTCATACTTGTTCTAGGTAAAGCGAATGTCAAGCATGCGTAGAGTTGTATTGGTGGTCGATAGAACTTGAGGGAATATTTGTTCTGCCTTTAGCTCCTCGTTGGGTTCGACACTCTTATTGAAAACTGTTGCGATCCCTTATACTTGTGGGTTATCAGTGCTCTCGGCGCGGCGTGGTCAACGTGGTCAAGGAACGACTTCCATCGGACGTGGACTGTACGTGGAGAGGCTGACAGCTGGGTCCATGGCCGCAGCAAGGAAGTGCCTCCTTATTACGTGCAAAATAATTATTCCTCCACCCGACAGCGGGGACTCATCGGAAGGGCCACCCTATTTCGCGAATAAAACATTTGCCCCTGACTGCTGGGACCCACCAGCTACATCTTCGCACGCAAGGAAGTGTGTCCGGGCAAAAAAAAAAACGATTCGCCCCCTGACTGCTGGGACCCACCAGCTACATCTTCGCAGGCAAGGAAGTGCCTGACAGTCGGGACCCACCTGGTCGAAGCGTACGTAGCTTTGTCATTCTGGTCGCGGACGTGTATGTACATATATACTGGTCGATGTAGAGGCGTGCACGTGTCGTAGTAGAGGCGCGCATGTAGCATGTACACATACGTACAGCGGCCAGGGTGCAAGAAAGAAAATACGGCCACGTATGTACATACGGGCAGGGTCTCGAATGCCTACTCACGCATACGTACGGCCAGGGCTTGTGTACCTGGCTGGGTTGGAACGGAGAAACAACGTCCTTGTCGTCGTGTTCATGGGGAGGCAATGGAATGCGTCGTGTTCATGGGGAGGCAACGTAATGCTCGTGTTCATCAGGAGGCAACGGAGCGCGTGGGAGCCAACCGGCTGGGTCGGAACGGAATGCGTGGTCATGTTCATCGGGAGGGCTTCGATGGAACAGGCGATGGAAACGCGGCCTGGCATACCGCACAACGGAGGAAACAGACCTCCTACATTCGGAACGGGGTCCTGTTGATCGGGAGGGCTCTGGCGTACCGCAAAACGGAGGAAACGGACCTCCTACGGTCGAAATGGGGGTCCTGTTGATCGGGAGGGGTGTGGCGTACCGCAAAACGGACAAAACGGACTTGTGTTGGAGCGCTACGGTCGAGACGGGGGTCATGTTCATCGGGAGGGGTGTGGCATACCGCAAAACGGGACTCCACGGGATATTGTTCATCTCCACCGTCGACCTCCTCCAGCCTCCACGGGCTACTGTCGACCTTCTCCAGCCTCCACGGGCTCCTGTTCATCCAGCCTCCACCGTGCGCTACTCCACCGGCTACTGTTCAACCACCCCTCCACTGTCTACTGTTCATCCAGCCCTCCACCACACCATAGGGTCCTGTTCATCCAGAGGCAACGCCACC
>NC_041384.1:440584716-440587835 GCF_002162155.2 Triticum dicoccoides
ACTCACTGTTCATCCCAGAGGTAGCATCGATCGGCTTCAGTGAGCAGCAGTAGCGAAGGAATCGCTTGATCGGGTTCAGTTAACAGCCATCGATTGATCGCTCGGGTTCAGTAACGCGTAGCCTGCAGTGCAATCGCTTCGGTCCAGTTAGAGCCCAATGCCTCACTCAGGTTCAGTTAGAGCCAACGCCTCGCACACACGCGCGTACGTGTACGAGAGAAACGCGCATCACTCGGCCCCCGACCTCCCACCGTAACCGGGGACTCCCCGAAATTTTCCTACCCCTCGCTTCTACCACGGTTTTTTCTGTCATGGACGGCCCAAAGAATGTCATGCAACTGCGTCCCCGGCCCGCCTAGGACTAAAAGCCCATTTTCTGTCATGATTTTTTTTCATAGAAGTAGGAGCCCACCACATCTATGATGATACCGGATTTTGTCACAATTATCGTCATAGAAGTGTCATATGTATGACAGAAAAAAAATTGTTCGGCCCAAAATGTCATGGATGTGTCTTTTTTTTGTTGTGGATATTCATCCAACCGCCTGAAATGGTAGACTGACCCAAGTCAGGCGAGTTGCATAACAATATATGTTTTTACACAGCAAAAGATCCATAAAAACAACAACATAAAGAAAAACTATCACTGCTCGCGGAACGAGACGACCTCGTTGTCTTTATCTGCCAGCGCGAACCGGCCGTAGCTTCCGACGTGTGTATCCGCACCGTGGTTGTCCTCGACCGCCAGCTACTCGTTCACGTGGAGCGTGCGAGCACTCTCCACAGACGAGAGCACCGTCCGGTTCAAGTCGAGGACGTCCGGTTCCGCCTGTAGGAGGGCCTCGATGGCAGCGGCATCCACGCGCTCCGCGTCGAGTTGAGCCTTCGCCGCCCGGTTCAAGTCCAGGACGTTCGGTTCCGCCTGCAGGAGGGCCTCGATGAGAGCAGCATCTGCGCGGTCTGTGCCGAGTTGAGCCTCTGCTGCCCGGTTCAAGTCCAGGACGTCCGTTTCCGCCTGCAGGAGGGCCTCGATGGCAGCCGCATCTGCGCACTCCGCCTCAAGTTGAGCCTCCGCCGCCCAGTTCACATCCACGACATCCGATTCCGCCTGCAGGGGAGCCTCGATGGCAGTGGCGTCTGCGCGCTGCACCTCAAGTTGAGCCTCCGCCGCCCGGTTCACAACCACGACATCCGGTTCCGCCTACAGGAGAGCCTCGATGGCAGCGGCATGCGCGCACTCCGCGTTGAGTTGAGCCTCTGCCTCCCGGTCCTCCTTTAGTATCGCCAGGTTGAACCGCTGGTCCATCTGCACCATGGGGGACTCGGACGCCGACACAAAGTCTACGTACATCGTCTCATAACCATCGGGGGCCTTCTGCGTCGTGACCTCCACCATGAACATTGGATCGACTTCCTCCTCCTCGTAGCTTGGCTCCAGAGAAGTCGGGGATTGGCCCCTCGCAAAGCGAGCTTGGGAACGGAGGTCTGTGGCACCAACCGCCGACGCGATTTCTGTGCGGCGCTCCGGCGTCAGCATCTTGTAGTACGTGATCTTACGGTGCACCATGGCTTTCCGGCAAACTAGGGGATGCTTGATGCGGTCTAGGGGATCGAAAGGTGGGGGAAGGGGCTGGAGATTAGGTGTGGTTTTAGGGCAGTGGCTGACGTAGGCCTAGCAGCGAAGGTTTTGGTGTGAATAGTGGTTTCGGTGACGACCAATCAATCGGTTTTGACTCTACATCGCTCTTGTCGCGTTCGTGTTGCAGCCCGGCACGCTGGACTCTCCACGTCGCTCACCGAATGGAACGCGCTTCGTCTTGCATTTTCGCTCGCTTGTGGGACCGCAGTTGAGAGCAAACCAACATCCCTCCCCTCCCCCGCCCGCGTCATTTATACTACCAATCCCTCGGTTTTATGCGGAGTAAATAAAAACAGAGGGAGTATACTATGGATGAGGATCCCCTGACGTGGCCGAACCCATTGAGTAACTGACATGCGGGGCCTAGCAAGCATGGGGTCCGCCAGTAAGTGACCGAAAGGGAGGGTAAGGCAGGGATACCTACGTCAGAGGATCCACTTCCACTACTACTCCCTCCTTCCATTTACTATACAGGGCCTAATGTGTTTTTCGAGGCTAACTTTGACCAAATGTTAGAGTAATAATATATGACATGCAACTTACACAAAGCATACATTCAAATTCGTATGTGAAAGGAGCTTCCAATGATATAATTTTCACATTATACATCTCATGTACTATTAATCTTGTCAATAGTCAAATGCGGTTCTGAAAAAAGCATTAGAGCATGCTTAATAATATAGCGAGTCGACGGCTATAAGGAACTGCCATGTCATCTATAGCCATCATCTATTATATGCACTCATACAATAGTGTGGGCTATAAGGTTGGCTATTTCCTGCAAAAAATATTATAGGGTTGGCTATTGTATTAGTACTTTTTCCATCTCCGCTTCATCTCTTTCTTCATATTTATTGTATTTAACTAGGAATGCGTATATAGCTAGGCTCTTGCATGAGAGCTCACTCCCCTTACATTTTCACATCTCTCTCCTCCACATAGGACCTATATAAATGGAAGGAGGGAGTACTACTATGAGCGCTGCATACTCTAGTGCAGATGTTGTCAGTACTTCACTAGTACTATTGGACAGGGAGCTTAAAAAAGTTACTATTGGACTGGCTATACGTGGTGAAATCCTAGTAGGAAGAGCATGCGCGAGAACAAGCACATTCTAATGGTTAAAAACAAATTGGAAACCATTTCGTGTACAAATCTAGGAGTACGTACTAATCTAACAAGATTGATTGGGCATTGTTGAATGTTGACACTTTTTTGATCAAAGGAGAGATACTTTGACTACACGTAAAACTTATATGAAAACTAGAAAGGATAGGAGTGAGTATATTGTACGTTCAAAAACGAAACGAACATTGAATACCCTTTATATATGATTTGCGGATGCTATGATCACCGGTTCAAAATTTTGAAACCGCCTTAGGTATCACACATGTCCCCACTCGTTCTCTCTCCATTTCATCTCGGGGTCCGGAGATCGATTGAAAGAGGACTAGGGTGGGTACAATACGGTCGTTTCGCT
>NC_041384.1:440588082-440685098 GCF_002162155.2 Triticum dicoccoides
TTTATCTCCTTGCACGACACGTAATTGATCTCTGAACATCAATCGATCTCGTCAACATGTGTCGGGGCATGAACTGAATGGGATGTCAAAACTAAGACGCGAAGCGACACGTAGTGGAGGCAAAGTGAAACTTTAAACGAACCGTTTGTTTGTATGCATGTCGGACAAATTACAAAACATTGGAAATACAAGCATGTCTAGGCCCACATGCGAATGATACTCGGCGGAATGTTCAAATGAGGCATGCGGGAGGATGGACTCGGCCGAAGGGCGACATGATCGATGGAGAGAAGGGTTGGAGAGGAATGAGAAATAAGCAAACACCACATGATTATACTTGAATGGCTCAACTAAACAATAAGTTGTCTCGCTTGGCCTACATAGTGAAAGGCCTAATGCGCAACACGGAGCACTAACGCTCGAATATGGTCGGGAAAACAGGTAAACCGACATGTGGGGCACACCTGTCGGGACGATGTAGCGTAGACTAGTCCAATGGAGGAGCTGGCCCACGACCTGCTTGCCACCGGCAACCGTTCACGTGGTCCGTGGGGGCCAACAACGTGGCGCAGCTCCAGCACCACCTCTGGACATGGCGACCTCAGTGAGCGACACGCTCATTGTCGCTAGACACGGTCGGTTTCAGTGTGCCGAGGGTGGCATTAGTGATGTGGCCTGACCAACAGTATGTTTAGTTTATGCCCAAGGTTGCCCCATCAAAGCATTGGGTAGCCAAAATTTTGGTTGAGGTTTTGGTTGCCCATGATTTGGCCGACATTGGCAAGAAAAATGAACTAGAGTTGGCTAGAGTTCATTGGCATGCCAAAAAAAATGGCAACCATACAAACAAAGACCAATCTTCGGGTCATGACCAAAATTTTGGTAAGGTGCACTTTGGCCACAATCCAAACACATCCCAACACCCGGCTCGTCGAGGATGCACAGGGCGCCGGGACACGTCCGCGGAGTGGTGTAGCGCGGCCAACTGCATCGTCAGGACCTGAGACCATTCCGGGTTGTCTTGCTTTTTCAATGACATGCGTCGATCGCATGTGAGCAAAGGGCATCTCCAACGTTGCCACGACCACAGCTGACTACCCTGGCACCCCAAAAACCCTCATCCCTCGCGCCGTCGCGCGGTGCATTCCCAGCCGGCGCCAACTGCCCGCATTCATGGCGTCCGTCCGTATGCCGTCGTTAAGAGGCTCGGTGCCTGAGGAACCAACTCCGGTGACTTAATGACACACCAGGACGCTTGGCCTCACTGAAATGCGCTACTTAAAGCGGCAACGCCCAACTAACCTCCACACCATAGCGCATCGTCCTCCTACCTGGCACCACATCCACCATGACCGCAAGCGCGAACACTCTGCGGAAGAGCTTGTCTTCGAGGATGAAGCTCGAGGTCACCGCCCTCGCTTAAGTCGCCTCTCGCGACGCAATAGCGAAGTAGCCAGATGTGGATGCGACCGCACAAGCGGTGGCCACGCTGGCGGCTGACAATCGGAGCACCGTCTGCCACGCATCATACTTGCCACCGTCCAACGTCTGGCACCACCGAGGTCGGGGACTCCTCCAAGGATGAGTAGGGCATGGGAGGCGGCAGGGCATGGTGTGCCAACTGGCCGGTCCGTATCTGTGTTCTACTCTTCCTCGCCGGAGACCGCACCTTCACTTCACGGGTCTTGAACCCCGCCCCTGTACATAGAGATCGCAGATGGAGGACGTCGGTCGCTGCCATAGAATAGGTTTAGGGTTGGGTTTATTTTATTTTTCTATCCTATAAAAGTTTGAAATGTAATGAAAATCTGCCATGTTTGCATTAATCCCGGCCGGTGTATATGAACTTTCACAATAATATAGTATATTGTAGGAGTACTAGCAAGATGCCCGTGCATTGCATGGAAGATCAAGATCTTATGGGAGAAAAGGATGAACGAGCCAAGGCCTTATCTGCAAATGTGGAGATGAGTGAGGGTAAATTGTCATAGTTTCCTTCCTATCCGTTCGATATAGATCGGACGGCCTATATTGCAGGATGACAGGCACACCATCATCACCAACTCTGCTTTTTATTGAACCGAGACAGAGCTAACATGTGAAGTAAAATAAATACATAGGGTCTGTACATACACAATTTATCTTAGGCACTCCAATAGTATGTCCACTACACATTCACGCATTTGACATCTTTCTACATCTATGGGAACCTACGAAAGGGTTAACGTAAATTGCCTCTCTCTCTCCTCCCTTGATTTTCATGGTGGTGGGCCCTCCCTCCCCCCAATCTACAATCAACAACTCACACATTTCACATTACGTTAATTACGTAACTGGGATTATGTAGGTGTAGCATTACTCGTCCTAAAAAACAAACTAAGCCAACCTCCCAGCATATCGCGCGGGAAAAGACCTGGCCGCGCCGTTATAGTCGGGATTACCGTATTACTGGTAGTAGTATCAATGGATCGCGCGAAGCAACAAGTTTTTTTGAGGGGGCGAAGCACCTAGTTTAAAAGGAAAAAAGGCGGTACACTCAGAGCACCCCTGTTGTGGTTGCATTGCACCCCACACACGTTCGGTCCTGCACACCGCTCACGCAAACGGGACGCGCTTCGGCTTGCCTGTTCACTGACACGTGGGACTACACTTGGAGAAACTGACCATGCGCCAAACTGCCCCCGCCCATCATGCGAAAATCCTCCACCACCCAAAAATTCCCCCCAAATCCTAGATTCAACCGCCCTTCGGCCAATTAGCCAATAATATTCCCAAACCCCCCTCCCCCCGTCCCCCTCCACTCCATTCGCTCCGCCAAAGCCGCCCTCCCCATCACGCCGATACATCAGCGCCGCGGTTCGTCGAGGGGGACGCACGTCAATCCTCTCGCTCCCACAGTACGCTCTCGTAGACTACCGTCCTCTAGCCGCACCGCCACCGCTGGCGACGTTCTTGTGGAGGCGCACGGTGGTCAGCACCACCACCGCTGGCGATGTTCATGTGGAGAAGCACGACGGTCATCTTCTCCCACGGTATGCACATTCTAGACTGAGGTCCCATGCATGTCGGTGTAGCGC
Source organism: Triticum dicoccoides (assembly GCF_002162155.2). Lineage (NCBI taxonomy): Eukaryota > Viridiplantae > Streptophyta > Magnoliopsida > Poales > Poaceae > Triticum > Triticum dicoccoides. The sequence continues at coordinate 440,591,160 of NC_041384.1, forward strand.
TGAATGTTAGCTGATAGACGGTGTTAATCTCACTGTTTGCCGAAGTACTAGTTTACAGTCAATATGCTCTTCTTAAGAAGCTTCCTTGCCCTGTTCTGCACTCAATCTGCTTAGTTGAGATGGCATGCCAAGGCTGATTAGTTGCTAAAATATCCTGCCATATATTTACTATGACGTAGATTGCCATGGTCTAGTAGCCAATCTGTTAGGTGAAATAGCTCTACACCGTTTTATACTCAATCTTTGTTGCTGCGATGGCCTTCGATATTTCGATGGCTGTGTGCTCGGCCTCATCGACTGTTGAAACAGCCTGCCATAATTTAGCACTCAAATCTGTTTGCTGAATTAGCTTTACATATATTTCGTTACTTAGATCTGCTCGTCCAAATATCTTGCCATAGCTTTAGACATCGACCTAGGTATTTTTTTCTGGACTTCATAAAAAAGCATATATGTTTTTCCTGTAATATCTAGTAGAGGAACCAATTTGTATGTCTAATAGATGGATAGGACTTCGATAACATCTGCTCGAAGATTCTCTGCTGCATATGTCGAGGGGGTTGAAAACTTCATGAACTTTATCAGAGCTGAGTACGGTGGTCCGAAATTAGATGTGCTCTGCCCGTGTAGCAGTTGTATGAATTTAGTTACAAGACCCCAGTCAACTTGGAAAATCATCTACACTTGTATGGGATGTCGGTCACATATACTAGGTGGGTTCATCATGGTGAAGCTGTGAACATAAATGTTATTGACTACGTGGAAGCAGCAGATCACCATCTTGATCTGCCTGATGCTCAGGTGGAAGAGGAGGAGGAGGAGGTGGTGGCGGAGAGAGTGAGTTTGAACAACATTGAAACAATGCTACGAAATGCTCATGCATTCCGTGAACTTTCAGCTGCAGAAGAAAAACGGTGGGCCCGCATGTTTGAACAATGCAACGTGGCTGTCACCCCAGGAAATAAGCTGTTAGTATTCTCAGCTATATGGTCACCTTTCTTCAGGTGAAGACATCTAAGTGGATGACCAATAAATCATTCGATGCGATGTTGGCTGCTTTCCACAAAGCTTTCCCAGATGCGTCTGAGCTTCCACGCACCTACAGTAAAATGAAGAATTTCCTTCGTGCAGTTGGAATTGGATATGATATGATCCATGTTTGTAAGAATAATTGTGTTCTGTTCCAGAAGGATTATGCCAACTTAAGTGAATGCCCGAAATGCAAATCATCAAGATGGAAAGATGGCGATGCTGTGAAGAGGATTCCTCATAGTGTTCTGAGACATTTTCCAATTACACCAAGATTGCAGAGGTTGTTTCATGATGCTGAAACAAGAGAGGATGTACTGTGGCATTCTAGGAACCAGGAGTACAGAGATCCGAATGTAATGAGCCATCCATCACATGGTAGTGAGTGGAAAAGCTTCAGTCAGAAACACGAAAAGTTTGCTGCTGACCCGAGAAACATTAGACTTGGCTTAGCTTCAAATGGATTTAACCCATTTGGCCACCAGAGCGCCACATATAGCATGTGGCCAGTGCTTGTTATCCCTTAGAACATGCCTCCAAATGTCTGCACCAAAGAATCAAACTACATGATGGCCTTGCTCATCCCAGGTCCAAAAAGTCATGGAAAGGATTTTGATTTGTTCATGGAGCCTCTTGTGAAGGAACTTCAACAACTATGGAGGGGTGTTCTCACTCGAGACCTATATATCAGCCCACCAGCTGATTTCTTTCTGTGTGCTGTTATAACTCTGTGCATCCATTATTATCCGGCTTCGGGCACTATGTCAGGGCGAACGACACATGGTTACAATGCATGTGTTCGTTGTGACAGGAATCCGCTGTCATACGCAATACTTAGCAAGATCTGTTACATTGGACACCGCCGTTTCTTTGCCAAGGACAAGCCGCATCCTAGAAAATACCGAAGACACGTGTTCAATGCAAAGCATGAAAACCGTGATGTGCCAAAGAGGCTCACCGCCGATGAGTTGCAAGTGGAATTAGATAAGGTCAGGCATATTACACCAGAAAACCATCCTGGTAATGGTAGCGGGAAAAGGAAGCGTGGCAGGGCAGAAGAGAGATTATTGTTTACCCAGAGGTCCACCTTGTCGGACTTGGAGTGTTGGAAAGATTTGGATATGCGGCATAATCTTAATGTGATGCACATCGAGAAAAATATATGTGACAAGATTATCGACACACTTCTTAATATTGAAGGAAGGATGAAAGATACCTTAAAATCTAGGATTGATTTGACACACCTGGGTATCAGACAGGATTTGCAGGTGCAAGAGGAAGGTAAACCACGGGATATGGCACCAGCTGTGTACGTCATGGACAAGGTAAAAAGAAAATAATTCTGCGAGGTCCTGTCATGTGTGAGATTCCCACATGGATTTGCTTCCAACCCTGAAAGGAGAGTCAGTGCAGATGGAAACAAGGTACAAGGGTTGAAAACTCATGACTGCCACGTCCTACTTCAAAGGGTTTTACCTGTTATCCTTAGAGGATTGGGCTGCCCTAACTTATACAGAGCAGTTGCAGAGTTGGGACAATTCTTCAGGGAACTATGCAGTAGAAATATCAGGATAGATACTTTGGAGCATCTTAGAGACAAGATACCAACTATCCTATGCGACCTTGAGAAGATATATCCTCCAGCCTTCTTTTATATGATGGTGCATTTGGCTGTTCATCTACCTGATGAGGCACTACTTAGAGGTCCAGTACAGTATGGCTGGATGTACCCTATTGAAAGGCGGCTAGGCACTTTCAAGGGCTATGTTAGGAACAGAGCTAGACCCGGGGGTTCCATTGCAGAGGCCTACATTACTACAGAAGCGTTGACATTCTGCTCAAAATACATTAAAACAGCTGATCAGCTTAGCAAAGAGGTGGATGAAGACAATCCCGGGCTCAATATTTTTGATTATTCTGTTCGTGTTACAGGGAAGAGTCGACAAGAGGGCAAACCTAAAGATTTGGACAAAATGGTTTGGTATGTGTTGAATAACTGTCCTGAGATACTACCTTATATCAAGCAAGTGTTAAGTACTGCGTTTTATACATCATAATCTACTAAACTTGCAGCACATTATTATATATTTAGATGTTTGACGCGATCACTATGTTGTGTGGCATCTACAAAAATGAGTTACTGCCGCAAAATCCAAGAAACATTGACAAACTGGTTATGGCAGGATTTGCGAAATGGTTCAAGAGCCATGTAGGCTTTTGAATTGCACTGTCATTTTTTTAATATATTGAGTACATAAGATGACCGGCTTGTCTATTTTCTAACCATAGGTTAAGAAGATGCGGGAGGAAGGGCAGGCAGTTGGTGATGCCCTTTACTCACTAGCAATGGGTCCTGATACTCGGGTAAGACATTATGAATCTTGCATTGTTGGAGATGTGCGCTTCAACACCCTTGCATGAGACGAAGGCAGGAAGACACAAAACAGTGCCATCATGAGCATGGATACGTATGACAACGAGATAACTGAAATGTATGATAACATAACAGACATTGTTCAGTTGCAGTATATCTCCAGTTTCGAGGATCATCGGCGTGTGGTTTTGTTGTGCTGTCGTTGGTATAACCTGTTTTCCAGGATCGCAAAACCTAGAGCTGATGATTATTTCAAATCCATCAATGTCAAGGCGGCGTACCAAACCAATGAGCCTTTTATTTCAGAAAATCAAGCACACAGATATTTTTCTTGGAAGACACATTTGCACATAGCGATGACTAAAGAGTATTGCAAAGGTTTGAGCAGAGGAATTAGTTTAATGAAGTTGCACAACAAGATGATGCTTACGCTGCTCCTGATGTACAAGATAACACAGATGTTCCTGGTATCTTTGAGAACCATCACGTTAATGACGCCGGTGAAAAGATTGCCTGTCGTGTTGTGGACATACAAGAGTTGATCAAGAAGAAGCCAACGTCCGAGGACGTTGAGGACGAAGAAGAAGATGACACCGTGGGCAATTATGATTCAGACTGATACACATGGCGAAGATGTTGACACTACTGCTGCGGATGATGATTACATTCCTTTTGTCGTATTTGCCAGTCAAAAGACTTTTTATTATCTACTATGTGAAATTGTGTTTGCTATGACAACTGAATCCTGATGAACATGTTGTTTAGTATTTTCCTGTGAGAACATCACTTGTTATGTATGCTAATTTGTGTTTGGTGATTGTATGACGACTAAAACATGATGACATTGTTGTTTAGTTGTACTCATATTTGGCTGTGAAACTTGAATTTGATGACATAGTTTGTTGTTGGACTGCAATTTGCTCGACGTCTTCAAATGAGAACAAAGCTGACCCAACAGGGCCTCTGCTAATTTATTTATTTATTACCAAAAGAGCCTCTGCTATTTATTTATTTATGAGCAAAAGGGGATACCCCCTGATTTCCGTTAATAGAAATCATTAGATGTTCACAACACGACGCCCAGCCTGCTACACAGGTTTCATTCATTACTAGTTTCAGCAAAGTGCTCATGTCATAGCCACTGAATACATCACGAGTGCTACATACACTGCAAATAAAGAGACAATCATCCTACAGAGCACATTGATTTTGCCCATTATCTTCACAAGCTCTTTCATCTCCTCATTGTTGTCAAGGCCGTTCAACAGCTGTTGCTTGCCCATGATCAGAGGAACTGCATCTTTAACCTTATGCTCTGCATCTTCCTCTTCTGCCGTTCCTTCAGTTACTTGTCCAACACCCCAACCTGTTGGTATTGGGATTCCTCGGCTAACCAAATAATCAGCATAGTTGCACTCCCCCACATCAGCAACTTCCCACAAATACAAATCACACGAATCTTCCCTTTTCTGCACGAATTAAATTGGAAGATCATCAACCAAACTATTAAAAAAATCAGCAACTGAAAGCAACAGAACAACACTTAAACATATTATTACCCATGATTCGGGCATTTGTAGAAGACTCGGCCAGGGTTGACGATTGTGGTTGAGATGCGACAGATGAGTCTGCGTGATTTGTAGCAGTGGCACCACACCAACGGCAGCGGGTTGAGATGAGCAACCGGCTGCGGTGCGCGTGCCGGTGGGGGTGTGATGAGACCCACAGGCGATGGTACGGGTGGCGACTTGGCACATATTTGGTTGTTGCCTACTGAAGAGTAGGTGGACGAGCAGCCAGCGGACATGGTTGCTGCGGCCAGAGCTTCTGATGCTAGGCAGAGTAAATAGAGAAGTGGAGAAGCGAACGTTGGATATGTCAGTTTCATTACTTGCAGAGTAGCATAGCACCATATATAGTCATAGTCTAGGTTTGGATTCGAACCAGCTATAGGAGCACGTCTCTCTTTTTTCTAAAACTCAGCAACGTCTCTTTACTGGTACACTAGCTTGTCCTGTACGCCTTCTCAAGTCTTTGATTCCTCCACCTGACATCTGGAACCCACCGGAAGGGCCTCTGTATTTCATGAAAAAATGTGCCCCTCGCTGATAGGTCGGACCCATCAGCTATCTTCGCACGCAAGGAAGTGCCGGATTATTACGCACAAAAAAATGAATACTCTCCCTACCAGCTGGAACCCAGCATAGTGGGTGGCTGACTTGTGGGCCTCCAAGTTGACGGGGATGGAGGGCTTTGTGAACTTAGTCAATATGAATGATTCTAGCTGCAGTTACCGTACGATGTTCATCCAACGACCGTAGTGCTTCTTCAACCTCTGGTCTTCTTGCTCCAGCCGCCCAAACCAGGTCAGTCGTGTCATGTGCTCCTACCTCCCATGGCCGGCTATGATGCTGCGGAGGCCTCACCGCCCCCTACTACTCCCACTGCTGGCCAGGGCATCCCTCTACTCACCCACACCCCCTGTTATTCTGCGGCGACGACATCCTCACACCGCAGCTGAACCTGTGAACCCTTGTACTCCTCTCTACTTGGGCATCCACTGCCGCATCTTCCCCAGCTCCCCATCGGCCCCTTCCTAGGCCTTGCCGTCGTCCACTGCCTTGGTGCTCTCGGTGTGGCGTGGTCAATGTGGTCAATGACCGACTTCCGTCGGAAGAGTACTGTACATGGAGAGGCTGACATCTGGGTCCATGGCCGCAGTTGGGTCCACGGCCACAGCCCAAGTAAGTCGCTTTGTCAAGCCTCTTGGGCTGCGAATCTTTCAAGACGAGGAGAGCTTCATTCGGCTGGCTGAGAAAATGGCCTATCAGTAATGAGATATGGGTTGTACATTTTTAAAACACATCAAACCGGCAATTAGTTTCAAATTTCTTTTTTTCATTTCGAGATTTTAAATTGCATTGATTTTTATGTGTGGACATTTTGTTGGATTTTATATTTATATACATTTATTTTTAAAATCAGTTTGAATGTGACTCGAAATTTCGGGATTAAAAACAGTTCGGACCGCACCGAAATATGAAAAATTTCGTAGAATTTTTTAACCGTGGCCACAATATGGGCTGTAATGATAACAAAAAGAATATGGGATCCAAAAAACCTTAAGAATTAGCAAATGGGCTGTAAATTATTAGAAATAATGACAGATGGGTTGTATGCTGTTATCCACAGATTTGAGGCTTTCCTAAAAAAGGTTGATGCACAAGCAGTGACTATTGGATGTCCATCCAACAGCCGTCGTGCTTTCTTCAATCTCTGCTCTTCCTGCTCCAGCCGCTCAAACAAGCGCCGGCGGGACAGCCTGCTCCCTCCTCCCCGCGGCCGGCTGTGCTGCCACGCAGGCCTCACCGCCCCACCATACTCCCTTCGCTGGCCTAGCCATCCCTCTACTCACCCACACCTGCTTCTATTCTCCGGCGACGGCAGACGAACCAGTAAACCCTCGTACAATCGTACTCCCCTCCACGTGGGAAACAACCGCCGAGTCTTCCCTGCCTCCGTGTTGTTCCCTTCCTAGGCCTCACCGTCGTCCACCTCCCTGGTGCTCTCCGCACGGCCTGGTCAACGTGGTCAACGACCGACATGCATCTGAAGTGGACTGTACGTGGAGAGGCTGCCAGCTGGGTCCACGGCCGCACGCAAGGAAATGCCTCCTTATTACGTGCAAAATAATGATTCCTCCACCTGACATCTGGGACCCACCGAAAGGGCCTCTGTATTTCGCGAAAACAACGTTACCACCGTTGACAGCTCGGAACCACCAGCTATATCTTCGCACGCAAGGAAGTGCCTCCTTATTACGCACAAAAAATGAATACTCCCCTGCTAGCTGGGACCCACAATAGTGGGAGGATGACTTGTGGGCCAACTAAGTTGACAGGGACGGAGGGCTTTGTCAACTTAGTCAATATGAACAATTCTAGCTCCAGTGACCGTACGATGTCCATCCAACGGCTGTAGTGCTTCTTCAACCTATGGTCTTCTTGCTCCAGCCGCCCAAACCAGTGTCGGTCGTGCCTCGTGCTCCTGCCTCCCGTGGCCAGCTGCGATGCTGTGGAGGCCTCACCGCCCCCTACTACTCCCACTGCTGGCCAGGCCATCCCTCTACCCACCCACAACCCATGTTATTTTGCGGCAGCGGCAGCCTCACACCGCGGCGAACTAGTGAACCCTCATACTCCTCTACGCGTGGGCATCCACTGTCGCGTCTTCCCCGGCTCCGCATCGTCCCCTTCCTAGGCCTCGCCGTCGTCCACCGCCCTACTGCTCTCGGCGCGGCATGGTCAACGTGGTCAAGGAACGGCTTCCATCGGACGTGGACTATATGTGGAGAGGCTGACAGCTGGGTCCACGACCACAGCAAGGAAGTGCCTCCTTATTACGCGCAAAATAATTATTCCTCCACCTGGCAGCGGGGACCCACCGGATGGGCCACCGTATTTCATGAAAAAAACGTTTCCCCCTGACTGTTGGGACCCACCAGCTGCATCTTCGCATGCAAGGAAGTGCGTCCGGGCGAAAAAAATTGATTCGCCCCCTGACTGCTAGGACCCACCAGCTACATGTTCACATGCAAGGAAGTGCCTGACAGTCGGGACCCACCTAATCAAAGCGTACGTAGCGCTGTCATTCTGGTCGCGAACGTGTACGTACATACTGGTCGATGTAGAGGCGCGCACGTGTCGTAGTAGAGGCGCGCACGTAGCATGTACACATATGTACAGCGGCCAGTGTGGAAGAAAGAAAATACAGCCACGTACGTACATACGGGCGGGGTCTAGAACGCCTACTCGCGCATACGTACAGACAGGGATCGTGTACATATCTGGGTCCGAACGGAGAAACTGCGTTGTCGTCGTGTTCATGGGGAGGCAATGGAATGCGTCGTGTTCATCGGGAGGCAACAGAACGCGTGGGAGCCAACCGGCTTGGACGGAACAACTGATGGAAGCGAGGCCTGGCGTACCGTAGAAAGGAGGAAACGGCCTTGTGTTCGACCGGCCACGGTTGAAACGGGATCCTGTTCATCGGCAGGGGTCTGGCGTACGGCAAAACGGAGGAAACAGACCTCCTACGGTCGAAACGGGGGTCCTATTCATCGGGAGGGGTGTGGCGTACCGCAAAACGAAGGAAACAGACTTGTTTTGGAGCGCTACGGTCGAAACGGGAGTCCTGTTCATCGGGAGGGGTGTGGCGTACCGCAAAACGGGACTCCACGGGATACTGTTCATCTCCACCGTCGACCCCCTCCAGCCTCCACGGGCTACTGTTCATCCACCGTCGACCTCCTCCGGCCTCCACCTACGACTGTTCATCCACGGGCTCCTGTTCATCCAGCCTCCACCGCGTGCTACTCCACCGGCTACTGTTCAACCAGCCCTCTCCACGGGCTCCTTTTCAACCACCCCTCCACGGGCTACTGTTCATCCAGCCCTCCACCGTCTACTGTTCATCCAGCCCTCCATGGGGTGGTCCTGTTCATCCAGCCCTCCACGGGGTGGTCCTGTTCATCCAGCCCCAACCGGCTCGATCGATCAGGCTCCTATACATCCAGAGGCAACACCACGGGGTCCTGTTCATCCACCCCCACCGGGAACTGTTCATCCAAACCCCCCCAGCAACACTCACTGTTCATCTAGAGGCAGCATATATCGGCTTCAATTAGCAGTAGTAGCGAAGGAATCGCTCGATCGGGTTTAGTTAACAGCCATAGATCGATCGTTCGGGTTCAGTAACGCGTAGCCTTTAGTGCAATCTCCCGGGTTCAGTAGGCGAACGCCTCGCTCGGGTTCAGTTAGAGCCTAACGCCTCGCACACATGCGCGTGTGTGTACGATAGAAATGTGCATCGCTTGGCCCAACCACCCACCGTAACTGGGAACACCCCCATATTTTCCTAGACCTCGCTTCTACCATGGTTTTTTCCGTCATGGACGGCCCAAAGAATGTCATGCAGCTACGTCACCGGCCCGCCCAGGACAAAAATCCCATTTTCTGTCATGACTTTTTGTCATAGAAGTAGGAGCCCACCACATCTATGATGATACCGAGTTTTGTCACAATTATTGTCATAGAAGTGTCATAAGTATGACAAAAAAATTCGTTCGACCCAAAATGTCACGGATGTGTCTCTTTTTTTGTAGTGTATAGACTAACCTGGCCTTGGCTTATATAATGTACCTGAGGCCTAGGATAACAAGAGTCTTAGTCAGATATGCCGATGGAGAGGAGTCCTTGTCTTGATCACCAAGAGTCTTGTGGAATCTTCCTCATACAAGTCATGGGTCGGCCGAAGCGGCCCATTAGAGAACCACCATGGGGGTCCTCGCCCCGACCCACCTAGTTGAGAGATGATGTGGTGAGTACCCCCTAGTCCAAGACACCGTCAGTAGCCACCTGAACCGGCATTCAAGTTGGGGACACTCCTTGGTTCTTTCGAGTTGTTCTTCATCTTCGGTCGTCGATCTTGAAAACTAGTTCAACAAATCTTCCTATCTTCAAACTTCAAGACCGACGAGCTGAATCCGAAGAGTTTACGCGTCGAGTAAACAAGGAGACCTTTTAAGTTCTCGACCTCTATTAATGCCTCGTTATTTTTATGCCACACCTCGGGTTCAAAGTTTTCCCATGCAACCGTGTCCTCTTGCATCCGAGCTCCAACGCCGGACTGCATTCAAGGTATCTATTTGTAGCCGAGCTGCAACAACGGTATGCATTGGATGTGTCATAGATTACCTCAGTCTTGAACAACTTGACGGAGTTCAACCAAGCTTAATGTCGAAAACGTCCTATATGGAGCCGGCCACATGCATCTGATCTTTACGCTAGACTACTTCGAGGTGGTGCACCACCTCGGCTATGGGATGATTTTTTGTGGTATTTATTTCTAATTTGTGCAATTTATTTGATGATGAGATGTATAGCCAGTAGGCCTCTAGGCGTGTCTTGGCCTTATGTATGAGATGCACCTGAAGGATAAAAAAACCACTGATCCCAGTAGCCCCTGAGACTCAGGTTGATTCATCAAATCGCCCTCAGAATCCAGTCCTTTCTCAGCAGCATACTTTATGAACAAAAACACGGTGTGCAATGGCTCCCGAGACTCAGGTTGGGTGCGGCTGACCAACCTCGGGATCATAATATCCTTAGATTGAGGTGCAACTCGGTAGGAAAGATGTCAAACTATGGATCGGAAAAGATTTCCCGAACAAAACCATCACTCAAAACACCTCAAACAAGAGGATGTACTGCCTCGTGTAAGGAAAACATAAAATAGGTTAAAAGTGTTATAAGATCGAAAAACCAAAAAACTTATGAAAAACTTCATGTCCGAAGTAAATGAAGGTTTTTTGTGCCAATCCAAAAAATGGTCTTAAAATTAGTTTGTGCTTCCATCTTGCTTTAACATGAGACATCCGATCTCAAGATTTCATGCGGGCCAGCCTTCGGCTTGAACCTCCTATCCCGAAGGCCAGGTGCTTCTCATACCAGTTCAATGAACTAAACTTGAGCGGCTTTAGAGAGAAACTAGGCTATCCGGCTATGGCCCACACACTAGAGTCGAGAAAGGAGTGGTAGAAAAAGACTTTGCAATGACTTAGAAGAAAACCACTTATTATTAAACAACTGATATAAATTTTAAGAGCCCCCAGTTAACATGGGAAAGGGAAGTGTTTTTAACAAACAACATTTTTGACAAACTAAGTTTTTAACGACCATATTTTTTGTTTAACACAAAAAAATGCTTGGTTGACCTGAAAAAATTAACATTTAAAAAATTTAAGCATGAAAGCGACTTAGCTGGTTGATGCGCTCGATGTTGATGCCTTGGTCTGGGCTTATGGCGGGACGAGGACTTAGTCCTCGGTCTGGCTGAGGTCCCAACCCCCAAGCCCGAGGGGTCCGAGCAAGGAGCTCAGCTTGACAAAGTGGTGATCCAGCAAGGTCGATGCGGCAAGGAAAAGCCCCAGATCCAGACGAGGTGATGAAGCTAGTCAGCTGGAGATGCCGAAGTCCCTGGAGTAGGATGATGAAGAGATGGCGAAGCCCCCAGTCTAGCTAAGGTGTCAAAGCCCCCATATTAGCGGATGATTTGTAGTAGGTCAGCATGTTGGATGTTGGCTTAAAGAAGAGGCGGCATGGCGATGTCGACACAACTCAAAATTTGTGACGGGGTTGATGCCAGCTTGATAAAGTAACCGCGCGGCGATGACAGTGTGCCTGCCCCATGTAATCCATGGGGAAACGATGTGGTTTTGTGATATTCTGGCCTTCGCGGTTTCGAAATCTAGATTGGCTTGCAGAGGTGATTATCCGAGGTGGGAGTCATCGGCTTGATGGAGCGACGACACACTCGATGCTGGCGTAGGTCAGCATCCATGGAGCAACAAGGTCGGGCTGGTTTGACCCCGGCGCGACGGTGAAGATCGCCTCGGAGGAGTCTCAAGATCTGTTGGCACGTGTTTGAGATAAAACACAATACCCTAGAGAACATTTCATTAAAAAAGCATATCCATTATCCCGTTCATAAAATGATGAATTCGGCTCTGATTCATTTTTGCACAGAAAACAAATCCAAAAATGGATGCACTCATCGGACATTTCCAGAGTTTGAGAGGTCGGATTGAGCTGAAATTTTAGGGGGGGTCAATATAGGAAGTCCACGGCCAATGAACGGTTGGATCTTCCAAACAATGTGCGAGCCAGACGCTGGACTCCTCGACCTAAACTCGTCCGGATTCCCATACAGATTTGATAGTGCTCCAGTAGATCAGGGTTTGCTGAAGATTCCTACAGCGGAACGCGATGGAATTTTACAGGGTTATTCGAGACTCAATTCCACTGATGCAATCGTCAAAGCGACTCTCGAGGAGGCAGGACAACGAACACAAATCCGTTATTAGAAAAAACTATTGTCAATCTACACACGAGCCATCGATCCTTTGCGATCACACAACAAGCTCTCAACGAAAGCACCAATATCGGTGTGAAATCCGGCAGACCTCAGGGTAGGGGGTCCTGAGCTGTGGATCTCGGATCGGTGGTAAGAGGAACAAGGGAGGCAATGTTTAACCAGGTTTGGGCCCTATTGATGGAGGTAATACCCTACGTCCTGCTCTTGTTCATATTGATGGAGATGTATCAAGTGCAAAGTTGATCTACCATGAGATCGTGAGTTCTATTCTACCTCTAGGGCTAGGTGAATGTAATTGTGATTTGGTCATGCCCCAATCGACTAACCTAGCCTCGGCTTATATAATGTACCAAAGGCCTAGGATAACAAGAGTCCTAGTAATATACGTCGGAGGAGAGGAGTCCTTGTCTTGATCACCAAGTCTTATGGAATCTTCCTCGTACAAGTCATGGGCTGCCCGAAGCGTCCCATTAGTGAACCACCATGGGGGTCCTCGTCCCGACCCACATAGTCGGGAGATGATGTGGTGAGTAATGACCCACAAGTATAGGGGATCTATCGTAGTCCTTTCGATAAGTAAGAGTGTTGAACCCAACGAGGAGCGGAAGGAAATGATAAGCGGTTTCCAGCAAGGTATTCTCTGCAAGTACTGAAATAAGTGGTAACAAATAGTTTTGTGGTAGGATAATTTCTAACGAGCAACAAGTAACAAAAGTAAATAAAGTGCAGCAAGGTGGCCCAATCCTTTTTGTAGCAAAGGACAAGCCTGGACAAACTCTTATATAGAGAAAAGCGCTCCCGAGGACACATGGGAATATCATCAAGCTAGTTTTCATCACGTTCATATGATTCGCATTCGGTACTTTGATAATTTGATATGTGGGTGGACCGGTGCTTGGGTGTTGTTCTTACTTGAACAAGCATCCCACTTATGATTAACCTCTATTGCAAGCATCCGCAACTACAACAAAAGTATTAAGGTAAACCTAACCATAGCATGAAACATATGGATCCAAATCAGCCCCTTACGAAGCAACGCATAAACTAGGGTTTAAGCTTCTGTCACTCTAGCATCCCATTATCTACTTATTACTTCCCAATGCCTTCCTATAGGCCCAAATAATGGTGAAGTGTTATGTAGTCGACGTTCACATAACACCACTAGAGGCTAGACAACATACATCTCATCAAAATATCAAACGGATACCAAATTCACATGACTACTAATAGCAAGACTTCTCCCATGTCCTCAGGAACAAACGTAACTACTCACAAAGCATGTTCATGTTCATAATCAGAGGGGTATTAATATGCATATAGGATCTGAACATATGATCTTCCACCAAATAAACCAACTAGCATCAACTACAAGGAGTAATTAACACTACTAGCAACCTACTAGTACCAATCCCGGACTTGGAGACAAAAATTGGATACAAGAGACGAACTAGGGTTTTGAGAGGAGATGGTGCTGGTGAAGATGTTGATGGATATTGCCCTCTCCCGATGAGAGGAGCGTTGGTGATGACGATGGCGATGATTTCCCCCTCCCAGAGGGAAGTTTCACCGGCAGAATAGCTCCGCCGGAGCCCTAGATTGGATCCGCCAAGGTTCCGCCTCGTGGCGGCAGAGATTCGCTCGGGAAGATGGCTTATGATTTTTTCCTCGTCGAAAGACACCATATAGCAGAAGATGGCCATCAAAGGTCCACCAGGGGGCCCATGAGGTAGGGGCGCGCCTAAGGGGGTAGGGCACGCCAACACCCTCGTGGGCAGGGTGTGGCCCCCCTGGTGAACTTCTTGCGCTCAGTATTTTTTATATATTCTGAAAACGTCTTTCGTGAAGTTTTAGGACTTTTGGAGCTGTGCAGAATAGGTCTCTAATATTTGCTCATTTTCCAACCCAGAATCCCTGCTGCCGGCATTCTCCCTCTTTATGTAAACCTTGTAAAATAAGAGAGAATAGGCATAAGTATTGTGACATAATGTGTAATAACAGCACATAATGCAATAAATATCGATATAAAAGCATGATGCAAAATGGTCGTATCAACTCCCCCAAGCTTAGACCTCGCTTGTCCTCAAGCGAAAGCCGAAATCAAAAAATATGTCCACATTTTTAGAGATAGAGGTGTCGACAAAAGTAAAATACGGACATGAGGGCATCACGATCATTCTTAGAACAACAACTTATATAATTCATGTCATATGATTTCTTATGCTAGAGTAATAATTCATTCACAATTTCAAGTATGAATCATAAACTTCATTGAAAACTAACAAACTATAATCTCAGTCATTGGAGCAATTGCAATTTATCATAACATAGGAAAGAGTCAATATAAGAGCTTTTCAGCAAGTCCACATACTCAACTATCATATAGTCTTTCACAATTGCTGACACTCACGCAATACTTATGGGTATGGAGTTTTAATCGGACACAGAGAAAGATAGGGGCTTATAGTTTTGCCTCCCAATGTTTTACCTCAAGGGTAATGTCAACAATAATAGTTCATGAAAACTCACATCCAATTAGCCATATATACCAGGATCTTTCCAACATACTGTGCTTGCCAAAGGATAAAATGTAAAAAGGAAGGGCGAAGATCACCATGACTCTTATGCAAGATAGGAGATAAAAGTAAAAGATAGGCCCTTCGCAGAGGGAAGCAGAGGTTGTCATGCACTTTTATGGTTGGATGCACAAAATCTTAATGCGAAAGAACGTCACTTTATATTGCCACTTGTGATATGGACCTTTATTATGCAGTCTATCGCTTTTACTTCTTCCATATCACACGATCGTATAAACTTATTTTCTCCCACACTAATACCGATGACAACTTACTTGGAGGATCTTACTCAATCCATAGGTAGGTATGGTGGACTCTCATTGCAAAACCGGTTTAAGGGTGTTTGGAAGCACAAGTAGTATCTCTACTTGGTGTGAAGAATTTGGCTAGCATGAGGGCGAAAGGCAAGCTCAACATGTTGGAGGATCCATGACAATATAGTTTATCTCAGATGCAAGAAAACATAACCCATTACGTTGTCTTCCTTGTCCAACGTCAACTCTTTAGCAAGTCATATTTTAATGAGTGCTCACAATCATGAAAGATGTCCAAGATAGTATATTTATATGTGAAGACCTCTCTTTCTTTATTACTTCCTATTAATTGCAACGATGACCAAAACTATGTTTGTCAGCTCTCAACAACTTTTAATCATCATACTCTTTCTATGTGAGCTCATTACTCTCAATAAGATCAATATGAACTCTTTATTTCTTTTTGTTCTTTTCTCTTTTCTTTTATTCACTCAAGATCATGGCAAAATAACCAAGCCCTTGACTCAACACTAATCTTTATTATATATAGCTCACAGACTTGATTACATAGAGGGATCATAAAGCAAAACTTAAAACTAGATCATGCCATAAACTTTATTCTACTAGATCAAGATATTACCAAAAGGATCGAACTAAGAATCCGGCGTCCACACAAGCTAGATCTTCATTTTCTTCATCAACATGCCACCAAAGAAGAAGGCTTCGGAGGCAGCTGTTCCGTCCACGTCGATCCCACCGCCACCGGAGCAAACGGGTGGTGGGGTAGACGCCGGCGGAAGGAAGGACGTCGACGAGGAAGCTCACAACGCTGCCAGGTCCAAGGGCAAGGCGGCGCAGACTTCGACGTCCGCGCTTGTTCCGCGCCCATCTCAGGAGGCGCAGGACCGACAACGTCATGGTACTCGCAGTACCATACGTTTGTTGGGCCAAGATCAAGCTAGTGGATCCCGGGGCGCTCAAGACCAGCATGCACGCCAACGTGCCAGCACGAGCGAGACACGGTTGCCCGGACGGGAAATGCTCCTTCTCACATAGTTAGAAGTTCGAGCATATCCCGCTACTCGCGCCGTCCGCCACTGCCACCCACCACTCCGGCAGAAGCTTTGGCGCGGGCTCAACTGCTCCTGGATTACCGTCCGACGTCGGACAAGATCGACGAATGGAGGGCCACCATTCAGAGTCTCATCGGCTACGCTAACGGCGACACTCCACGACAGCCGAGCACGTCGCCGCCGCGGCGGGGTTGCCAGGCACGAGCCGGTGGCGACGAAACTTGTGGGGGAGCAACCACCATGCAATCACCACCCCGAAGCCGCCGCCAAGAAGGTCCCCAAGATCAACAGCAAGGATGCTAAGGAGCAGTCTGCTCCGGCAAGCCATATGGTTTGTTCCGTCGCAGCAGACGCTCCCGACAAGCTTTGCTCCGGCAAGCTTGCCGGGGAACATCAAGCTCCGGCAGAGCCGCAGGTTCTCGCCATAGAAGTGGGTGTTCCCGCAGCAGCAGATGTGCCTTTAGTCCTTGTTGTTGAGCCACAAGCTCCAGCATGGGCACAGCAGATTGTCCATTTCCTTCAGATAGGAGAACTTCCTGAAGAGCAAGAAGAAGCGGAAAAAGTAGCCCGGCAGTCAACTATGTACTAGTTTGTCGATATCATACTGTACAGAAGAAGACTCAATGGTGTGAAATTGAAGTGTATTTGCCGGGAAGACGGACAAAAGCTGTTGGCAGAGATACATGGAGGCATATGTGGTCACCACATTGGCGCAAGAGCACTTGCCGGCAAAGCATTCCGGCAAGGTTTCTTTTGGCCGACAGCCCTCCAGGATGCAACTGCACAAGTAACCAAGTGTGAAGCGTGCCAGTTCCATTCCAAGCAGATACACCAGCCAGCTCAAGCTCTCCAGACGATCCCTTTATCCTGGCCATTTTCGGTCTGGGGGCTCGACATCCTCGGTCCCTTTCCCCGAGCTGTTGGGGGCTTTGAGTACTTGTACGTTGCAATCGACAAGTTCACAAAGTGGCCGGAAGTGGAACCAGTGAGGAAGGTGACAACACAGTCAGCAGTCAAGTTCTTCAGGTCGATTGTTTGCCGTTTCGGGATCCCTAACAGGATCATCACCGACAACGACACACAATTCACGAGCCGCACCTTCATGCAGTACGTCCAAGATCTTGGCGCCAAAGTCTGCTTCGCTTCTGTTGCTCATCCGAGAAGCAACGGTCAAGCGGAGAGGGAAAATGTTGAAGTGCTGCGCGGGCTCAAGACCAGAACTTTCGACAGGCTGCGCAAGTGCGGAAGAAACTGGATCGAGGAGCTGCCGGTGGTTCTTTGGTTGATCAGAACGACGCCAAATCGAGCCACTGGCCAGACGCCTTTCGCTCTAGTCTATGGAGCGGAGGCAGTTCTCCCCATGGAACTCGTATACGGGTCACCTCGAGTGCTCGCTTATGATGAGCTTGAGCAAGAGCAGCTACGACAAGATGATGCGCTGCTCCTTGAGGAAGATCGTCTTCAGGCTGCTGTACGAGCTGCTCGATACCAGCAAGCTTTGCGCCGCTGCCATAGCCGCAAAGTTAGAGCCAGAAGCTTCGAGGAAGGCGACCTTGTTCTTCGGCGCGTTCAGTCCGCCAAGAATTCCAACAAGTTGACGCCAAAGTGGGAAGGCCCTTATCGGGTGAAACGAGTCACTAGGCCCGGTGTTGTCCGCCTTGAGACTGAAGATGGCATTCCGGTGAGCAACTCCTGGAACATTGAGCATCTTCGTAAGTTTTACCCATAGGGCGAGGTTGCCGGAACCTGTTTCGGCAACCACCTTTTGTACAAGTCTTGCCGATGTCGCATGTAATCCTTTGTACAAAGCCGAGCGCAGATCTCGTGCATAAATAAAGCTCATGTGCCCCGCACATCTTGTCAATTTCATGCATTATATTCTTTCTTGCATGAATTATCTGACACTTTGTGCAGCACCTACCCCCGGTAAGCAATAACGAGCCGTAAGGCTCCATATCGTTATTTTCTCTTCTTTCTTTTTCTCAAAGGAAGAAAGATTCCCTCGCGCACAAGTTTGCCGGGGGGGGGGGGAGGAGAAGATAATGATGTGGAACAGGCGTCGTTCAAGAAAGTTTTGCCTTGACGGAAACCTTGCCGGGAAGCAAACGACAGAAAAGCTAAGTTGCCAAAGTTTGAGCAATCAGTTTTAAATTTTTAAGTTATCTTCCTTGAACGACCGTGCTTTGTATGGAAAACCTGTGCGCGAAGGAACCAACTCGTAGCTAGTTTGCGCCCTTACTTTGTCTCGAGTCCGCTCAACAACTTAAGTGAGCTGCGGCTAGTTGCGACAAGGTTTCTTGTCGGAAGCGACATCGCCAGCAGGCTGCTGATGTCCCGCACTCAGTGCTCGCGGCAAAGGTGCCTGCGCCGACAATTTCCCTATAAGTGTAGGGTAAAAAAATACAAAACAGGGAATCTAGTAAAGGAAATAACGTGGCAATCGATACCAGAAATAGAGTTATATTACAAAATAACTTGTCGCAGCTCTACCAGATTGATCTTATAACATGGCTAGCAGCGACAAGGAGAAAGAGAAAACGGGCGTCCTAGTCTACGCGATCGCCCTCAACCCTCTTGATCTCGCTCACCTTGTCCACAATGGGTGCGACAAGGGCCTTGAGCGCATCCAGATCGGCGTCAGGCGGCAAGGACCTAAGGACGTTGGTGAGGTTGAGGCCTGGGTTGCGGAAGGCCACCTTCATCTGCACCTTCTGGAGAGCCCCCGCGCAAATCCTGCGCGACTCGTCGGCCAGCTGCTTTGGGATCCTCTCCCGGAGTCGCTGGAGTGCCGTCGCCACGCCCTTGAAGAACAGGCTGAGCTTGGCGCTGGGTTGGAGATGCTCGTCGGAGGGAAACCCAGAGTCCTCCATCCCCAGCTGCGCCAGCTCCCCGTCGATGACTGCGGCGATATTCACCAGCCCCTCGGTCCAGTGCTCCACAGTCTCCCTGAATGAGTTCTGGGTAACGGCGATACTCGCCAACAGCGCCTTGTCGGCCTTGACCTTCTCCGACAAGGTCGCCTCTCGCTCCCTGGCAGCGTCCAGCGTCTGAGTCAACGTGGCCAGCTTCAGCTCGAGATCCGCCTTGGAATCCTTGGCGGCGCTGAGCTCCTTGCTCCTCTCTGCGAGAAGACCCTGCAGCTCGCCATGAACGGCAGCGTCTTTCTCGCGCTCAGAAGAAGACGAAGTCCCATTACCTCAACCGAGGGACATGCATGTGGAGTTCAAAAAGTCAAGTCTCCCGGTTAGAGTAAAGAAACCTAAGATCGAGTTTATCCCTTTTCGCCTCTTGCAGGAAAACAAGCAGGAACTATGCAAAAAGATACTGAGCCTGGAGCAGGAGATCGATGACCTAAGGGACCAAAATTCTGTCCTCAAGCGTAAATTAAGGAAGAAACCTACCCCATCAAAAAAACCATCACCTTCTCCACCAACAAAGAAGAATTGAGTATCTGGTATGAGCACTCCCCTTGGCAGCTACCAAGCTTGGGGGAGTGCCCCGGTATCATATCACCATCACTTTTATCCCTTAGGATCTGCAAGGTAATCAGCCACATAGCTTTCTCCTTCTGAATCCTGGGATGACATGTTGCTCTAATCTGCAGCAGGGCAGCTTGAAACAAAGACAAGAGATATTTGCGTGATACAGGAGTCAAAACCTTCGGGAGATTATATAATGAATTTTTACCGACCAAATTAGGTGTCGTGTAAGAAAACGGAGTCCGGAGAGCGCACGAAGTGCCCACGAGGTAGGGGGCGCCCTCCGACCTCGTGGAGGCCTTGTGTCCTTCCCGTACTGCTTCTTATTTTTCTAAATATTCCAAAACGGAGAAATATTGCCTTAAAACTGTTTTGGAGTCGGTTTACTTACCGTACCACATAACTATTCCTTTTCGGAGTTTGAAACATTCCGGAAAGTGTCCATTATGTACTCCTCCGGGGTTATGGTTTCAATAACATTGGATTCAACATTTATAGGATTACCTGAGATATAATGTTTAATTATTTGGCCGTTCACCACCTTCGGATTTGTGCCTTCGAAGTTGTTGATTTTTATGGCACTAGAACGATAGACCTCCTCGATAACGTAAGGACCTTCCATTTAGTGAGAAGTTTTCCTGCAAAAAATCTTAAACGAGAGTTGTATAACAATACATAATCACCTACATTAAACTCACGCTTTTGTATCCTTTTATCATGCCATCTTTTAACTTCTCCTTTAAACAACTTAGCATTTTCGTAGGCTTGGGTTCTCCATTCATCAAGTGAGCTAATATCAAATAGCCTCTTCTCACCGGCAAGTTTAAAATCATAGTTGAGCTCTTTAATATCCCAATATGCCTTGTGTTCTAGTTCGAGAGGTAAGTGACATGCTTTTCCATAAACCATTTTATACGGAGACATACCCATAGGATTTTTATATGCAGTTCTATATGCCCATAATGCATCATCAAGTTTCTTGGACATATTCTTCTAGACCTATTGATAGTCTTTTGCAAAATTAATTTGAGCTCTCTATTACTCAATTCTACTTGACCACTAGACTGTGGGTGATAAGGAGATGCAATTCTATGATTAACATCAAACTTAGCAAGCATTTTATGGAAAGCACCATGAATAAAATGTGAACCACCATCAGTCATTAAATATCTAGGGACTCCAAACCTCGGAAAAGTAACTTCTTTAAGCATCTTAATAGAAGTGTTATGATCAACACTACTAGTTGGAATAGCTTCTACCCACTTAGTAACGTAATCATCAGCAACTAAAATATGTGTATAACCATTAGAGGCAGGAAAAGGTCCCATCTAGTCAAAGCCCCAAACATCAAATGGTTCAATAACGAGTGAATAGTTCATAGGCATTTCTTGACGTCTACTAATATTACCAATTCTTTGACATTCATCACAAGATAAGACAAAATTACGGGCATCTTTGAAGAGAGTAGGCCAATAAAAACCAGTTTGCAATACCTTATGTGCAGTTCTATCTCCAGCATGGTGTCTTCCATAAGCTTCGGAGTGACACTTGCGTAGGATCTGTTCCTATTCATGCTGAGGTACACAACGTCTAATAACATCATCTACTCCTTCTTTATAAATATGTGGGTCATCCCAAAAGTAATGCCTCAAATCATAGAAGAACTTTTTCTTTTGTTGGTATGTGAAACTAGGTGGTATGAATTTGGCAACAATGTAATTAGCATAATCAGCATACCATGGAGCAGTATGAGAAGCATTTATGACATTTAATTGCTCATCAGGAAAGCTATCATCAATAGGTAGTGGGTCATCAAGCACATTTTCTAACCTAGACAAGTTGTCTGCAACGGGGTCTCAGCTCCCTTTCTATCAACAATATGCAAATCAAATTCTTGTAGAAAGTGAACCCATCTAATAAGTCTAGGTTTAGCATCTTTCTTTTCCATAAGATATTTAATAGCAGCATGATCAGTGTGAATAGTTACTTTAGAATCAACAATATAAGGTCTGAACTTATCACAAGCGAATACAACTGCTAAGAATTCTTTTTCAGTAGTAGCATAGTTTCTTTGAGCATTGTCTAGAGTTTTACTAGCATATTGAATAATGTTTAATTTCTTATCAACTCTTTGCCCTAGAACAGCACCTACAGCATAATCACTAGCATCACACATAATTTCAAAGGGTAAAATCCAATCAGGTGGCTGAACAATAGGTGCAGAGATCAATGATTTCTTAAGTATTTCAAATGCTTCTACACAATCATCATCAAAGACAAATGGTATATCTTTTTGTAATAAATTAGTCAAAGGCCGAGAAATTTTTGAGAAGTCTTTAATGAACCTCCTATAAAATCCGGCGTGACCAAGGAAACTTCTTATACCTTTGATGTCCTTGGGACATGGCATCTTTTCAATAGCATCAACCTTGGCTTTATCAACTTTAATACCTCTTTCAGAAACTTTATGCCCCAAGACAATACCTTCATTAACCATAAAGTGGAACTTTTCCCAATTCAAGACAAGATTAGTTTCTTCACATCTCTGCAAAACTCGATCAAGGTTGCTCAAGCAATCATCAAAAGAAGATCCATAGACGGAGAAATTGTCCATGAAAACCTCACAAATCTTTTCACAAAAGTCAGAGAATATAGCCATCATGCATCTTTGAAAGGTAGCAAGTGCATTGCATAAAATAAAAGGCATATGTCTCTAAGCAAAAGTACCAAAAGGCCAAGTAAAAGTAGTCTTTGATTGATCCTTAGCTGACATAGGTATTTGAGAGAAACCATAATAACCATATAGAGAGCAAAAATGTGTATGTTTGGATAATATTTCTAGCATTTGATCAAAAAAGGTAAAGGGTCATGATATTTTTTAGTGGCCTTATTTAATTTGCAGAAATCAATTACCATCCTATAACCTATAATAATTCTTTGAGGTATCAATTCATCTTTATCATTAGGAACGACAGTAATACCTCCCTTCTTAGGGACACAATGGACATGACTTACCCACTGACTATCAGCAACAGAATAAATTATACCTGCCTCAAGGAGCTTTAGTATTTCCTTTCTTACCACTTCTTTCATTTTGGGATTCAGCCATCATTGATGATCATGAACTGGTTTAGCATCTTCTTCCAAATTTATTTTATGTTAACATAGAGTGGGGCTAATGCCCTTAAGATCATCAAGACTATACCCAATAGCAGCATGGTGCTTCTTCAGAGTTTTCAATAATCTCTCTTCTTCATGCTCTGAAATGTTAGCACTAATAATAAGAGGATATATCTTTTTCTCATCAAGATAAGCATATTTAAGAATATCAGGCAACGGTTTAAGCTCAAACACGGGATCACCCTTGGGTGGAGGAGGATCCCCTAGGATTTCAACAGGCAAATTGTGTTTCAGAATAGGTTCCTATTTAAAGAATATTTCATATATTTCCCTTCTTTCATTCATAAACATATCATTTCATGGTCTAGCAAATATTGTTCTAAAGGATCACTAGGAGGTACGGAAATATAAGCAAGACCAATAATTTCATCCTTACTAGGATATTCTTCTTACGGTGTTGTCTACTAAATTTCGAGAAATTAAATTCATGAGACATATCATCTAAATCGATAGTAACAACATCCCTTTTGCAATCTATGGTAGCATTAACAGTGTTTAAGAAGGGTCTAGCAAATATAATGGGACAAAAGCTATCTTGTGGGGAACCAAGAAAAAGAAAATCAGCAGGATATTTAGATTTCCCACACAAGACTTCAACATATCTAACAATTCCCATTGGTGAAATAGTATCTCTATTGGCAAGTTTAATTGTGACATCAATATCTTCTAACTCAACAGGTGCAATATCATGCATAATTTCTCTGTATAGGCCAATAGGTATTGCACTAGCACTAGCACTAGCACCCATATCACATAAGCCAGGATAACAATGATCTCCTATTTTAACAGAAATAACAGGCATGCCTACCACAGGTCTAGGTTTATCTTTAGCACAAGGTTTAGCAATTCTAGCTGTTTCATCACAGAAATAAATAACATGCCCATCAATATTATCAGCTGAGAGATGTTTAATAATAGCAATATTAGGTTCAACTTTAACTTGCTCAGGAGATGTATAAGTTCTAATATTTCTTTTATGAACCATAGTTGAAGCTTTAGCATGATCTTTTATCCTAACAGGAAAAAGTGGTTTCTCAACATAAGCAGTAGGAACAATAGGATCATTATAAGTGACAGTCTTTTATTGAACTTTAATAGGTGCAGCTACTTTTACTTCTATGGGAGGATGATATTTAAACCACTTCTCCTTGGGGAGATCAACATAAGTAGCAAAAGATTCACAGAAGGAAGCTACTATCTCAGAGTCAAGTCCATATTTAGTGGTAAATTTACGAAAACATCGGTATCCATAAAAGATTTAACACAATCAAACTTAGGTGTCATACCTAACTCCTTACCTTCGTCGAGGTCCCAATCTTCAGAGTTGCGTTTAATTCTTTCCAATAAATCCCATTTGAATTCAACAGTCTTCTTCATAAAAGAGCCAGCACAAGAAGTATCGAGCATGGTGGGATTGTTATCAGAAAGCCGAGCATATAAATTTTGAATAATCATTTCTCTTGAGAGCTCATGATTGGGGCATGAATATAACATTGATTTAAGCCTCCCCCAAGCTTGAGCGATGCTTTATCCTTCGCGAGGCCAAAAATTATATATATAATTGCGATCACGATGAATAAGATGCATAGGATAAAACTTCTGATGAAATTCCAATTTCAATCGTTTGTAGTTCCATGATCCCATATCATCACATAGCCTATACCATGTTAATGCATCTTCCTTCAAAGATAAATGGAAGAGCTTCTTCTTAACAACATCTCCGGGTACACCTGCAAACTGAAATAATCCACAAACTTCATCCACATATATTAGGTTCTCATCAGGATGCGTTCTTCCGTCTCCTGCAAAAGGATTAGCTAGCAGTTTTTCTGTCATACCCGAAGGAATTTCAAAGGGAACATTTTCATTTTCAGTAGGTTCAGTAGGTTGAGGAGAAACTCTTTGCTCTACTGGTCGGGGCGAAGATACCCAGAACAAGCCCCTCAGAGGGTTACTTTCCATAGTAACAAGTGATAGTAAATTTCAGCACACTATATAAATTTTTCCTTACAAAATTCCACCTAACAAAGGCGCTTCACTCCCCGGCAAAGGTGCCAGAAAAGAGTCTTGATGACCCACAAGTATAGGTGATCTATCATAGTCCTTTCGATAAGTAAGAGTGTCGAACCCAACGAGGAGCAGAAGGAAATGATAAGCGGTTTCCAGCAAGGCATACTCTGCAAGTACTGAAATAAGTGGTAACAGATAGTTTTGTGATAGGATAATTTGTAACGAGCAACAAGTAAAAAAGTGAATAAAGTGCAGCAAGGTGGCCCAATCCTTTTTGTAGCAAAGGACAAGCCTGGACAAACTCTGATATAGAGAAAAGCGCTCCCGAGGACACATGGGAATATCATTAAGCTAGTTTTCATCACGTTCATATGATTCACATTCAGTACTTTGATAATTTGATATGTGGGTGGACCGGTGCTTGGGTGCTGTTCTTACTTGAACAAGCATCCCACTTATGATTAACCTCTATTGCAAGCATCCGCAACTACAACAAAAGTATTAAGGTAAACCTAACCATAGCATGAAACATATGGATCCAAATCAGCCCCTTACGAACCAACGCATAAACTAGGGTTTAAGCTTCTGTCACTCTAGCAACCCATCATCTACTTATTACTTCCCAATTCCTTCCTCTAGGCCCAAATAATGGTGAATTTTTATGTAGTCAACGTTCACATAACACCACTAGAGGCTAGACAACATACATCTCATCAAAATATCGAACGAATACCAAATTCACATGACTACTAATAGCAAGACTTCTCCCATGTCCTCAGGAACAAACGTAACTACTCACAAAGAATATTAACGTTTATAATCAGAGGGGTGTTAATATGCATATAGGATCTGAACATATGATCTTCCACCAAATAAACCAACTAGCATCAACTACAAGGAGTAATTAACACTACTAGCAACCTACTAGTACCAATCCCGGACTTGGAGACAAAAATTGGATACAAGAGATGAACTAGGGTTTTGAGAGGAGATGGTGCTGGTGAAGATGTTGATGGATATTGCCCTCTCCCGATGAGAGGAGCATTGGTGATGACGATGGTGATGATTTCCCCCTCGCGGAGGGAAGTTTCCCCGGCAGAACAGCTCTGCCGAAAACCCTAGATTGGATCCGCCAAGGATCCGCCTCGTGGCGGCGGAGTTTCGCTCGGGAAGATGGCTTATGTTTTTTTCCTCATCGAAAGACACCATATAGCAGAAGATGGCCATCGAAGGGCCACCAGGGGGCCCACGAGGTAGGGGGCGCGCCCCCACCCTCGTGGGCAGGGTGTGGCCCCCCTGGTGAACTTCTTGCGCTCAGTATTTTTTATATATTCTGAAAACGTCTTCCGTGAAGTTTCAGGACTTTTGGAGCTGTGCAGAATAGGTCTCTAATATTTGCTCCTTTTCCAGCCCGGAATCCCAGCTGCCGGGATTCTCCATCTTTATGTAAACCTGGTAAAAATAAGAGAGAATATGCATAAGTATTGTGACATAATGTGTAATAACAGCCCATAATGCAATAAATATCGATATAAAAGCATGATGCAAAATGGACGTATCAGTGAGTACCCCCTAGTCTAGGGCACCATCACCCGGGCCTGTTCCGGTGAATTATCATATGACCTGTCATACCAGCCTTCTGCGCGCCGTGCGCGGACCCAAGACCCCCGTAACCCGGCACCATCCTGCATTAAGGCGGATCAAATTTAAAATTCTGCTGAGTCACTCTGACCCGGACTACCAGACGACCTCTCCATCATCTGATGAGTCTACTACTAGTCAAGTGCCAACTTTCAACATCAACTGCGGGTAAGTGCTTCAAAATGTTTTGTCTATTCATATTATATCTCCCTTATTAATTCTGATATTTGTGTTAATCCAGAGCCAAAGCTTTTGTGAATAACAAAGCTGGCGGGTCTTCTGCTGCCATGGCAGACACTGAGGAGGTGATCCCTTCTCGTGATGCCATAATGGACAAGTTGGAGGTCCAGGACAACCCGGCTAGTCAAGACAAGCCAACAAAAAACATGACCCGGAAATACAGGGCAACCCTGTTCACGCCTCAACTCCTCCTGCTGTGGAGGAAATTAGAGAAGATCCAAAGAATGACTCGGCTGCTGACGAGCCAGTAGACAAGACTCAGGCTAACGTGGTTGTTACTGGTGAATGCCACGACCCAGCTCTTGAGGCCTCGACTGCCTTGGCTAAGATCATAGCCCAAAATGAGTTACCAAGCAAGCAAAAGGGGAAAGGCAGTCTTCATTTCAATCTCTTGAAGATCTAGACATGAACTCCTTGCATCAAGGTTACCTAACCTGGCTATATGAGAGTCGGGATACAAAACATGCTATGGTAAATACTTTCAAGAGATAGTATATGAGGTTTTTTTGCTGGTCCGTATCCTATGTATATATATGTAGCATCCAAGTCTTAAGTGAAGAAAGAAGTGATTGGCTTGAGACTTGCTTGAATTAGACATGGAAATAAATTCGAGTTGATATCCCTGACCCGCCATTGTAGTTAGCATGTAACTATACTTAGATGTAGCCCCCAAGCATTGGGTCACTATATAATAGTGGGTTGGGGCTTTATTTAAATAAACTTGGAACTTTTAATACGAGCAAATTGTAGCCCATGTAGCTGAAATGACAATGCATTAGCCTGCATGTGATGTGGTGCATGCTTGCAGTGACATGGAACTTCACATTGATCCTAGCATAGATTTGTACAATATAGCCCCAAACGTCGGGGTTTAAAAGTAGTGCACACTGTTTGTTCTAGAATAAAATTGGATCCGCTGTAGCCCCCAAGTGTTGGGTCATACACCTGTGGTTACTTGGGACTTCCAATAGTGTTTGTAACTTTGTAAATTAGTGTGCAAGATATGCTGAATCAAGCCGAGTATCAGATTGCCGGCTTGAAGAAAGAGGTGAGCTCGGAGAAAAGGTTAGTAGAAAAAGCTGAAAAATTGTCCTCTGGCTTTGAGGAATCTCTGATTGAGTGCACAGACAAACTAGCAAAAGTAGAAATTGCCGTTGCTGATGCGAAAGCCAGCTTACTGAAGCATGCTGAGCAGGCCGAGTCAAGGCTCGAGTTGCTGACTCAAGAGCTCCAGACGCTGAAAGGCCATATAACTGAAACATGCATAGTCATCTTTGGTAAGTATTCTTCTTCCTGTTTACCAACTCGGCAAATAAATTCGGGTTACTGATCTTTATCATGTGTGTTTTAACAAACAGAAGAAGTCAGAATGTGCTGGAACTCCCTCTAGTGAAACTGCAAGCCGTCAACAAGTTTAGGAACCACTTTATGTAGGTGGAGTACATTGCATTGTAGAGGTGAAGAATACCAACGCCCCTCCTCATCACATCATGGACATGACGAACGAATTCTCCATTGTTCTAGAATGGATCAGAGAGTTGAAAAAGACAACTTGCAAGAAAGGGGCGATGAGTGCTTTGACTCTGGCAAATGCATATCATCTGGAGATGGATCTGGCTTAGTGATATGTCTCCAACGTATCTATAATTTTTGATTGTTTCATGCTATTATATTATCTGTTTTGGATGTTTTATATGCATTAATATGCTATTTTATATTATTTTTGGGTCTAACCTATTAACCTAGCTAGAGCCTAGTGCCCGTTTATGGTTTTTTTCCTTGTTTTTGAGTTCTACAGAAAAGGAATTTCAAATGGAGTCCAAATTGAATAAAACTGTCGTGATGCTTTTTCTTGGACCAGAAGACACCCAGGAGACTTGGAGAGGAGGTCAGAAGATCTCCAAGGAGACCAGAAGCCTGCTAGGCGCACCCCTGGGGGCGCTCTGAGGGCTTGTGGGTCCCTCGGGAGTTCTCCAACCCTAATCTTTGCTCCATAAATACCCAAATATTTCCCCAACATCAGAGGCATCCACCAACATACTTTTCCGTCGCTGCAACCTTATCTTCCCGTGAGATCCCATCTTGGGGCCTTTTTCAGCGATCTTACGGAGGGGGATTCGATCACGGAGGGCTTCTACATCAACCCTATTGCCCTACCGATGATGTGTGAGTAGTTTACCATAGACCTACGAGTCCATAGTTAGTAGCTAGATGACTTCTTATCTCTCTTTGATCTTCAATACAATGTCTACTCGATGTTCTTGGAGATCTATTTGATGTAATACTTTTTCGTGGTGTGTTTCTTGAGATTCGATGATTTGTAGATTTACGATCAGCTTATCTATGAATATAATTTGAGTCTTCTCTGAACTATTTTATGCATGATCAAATATCTTTATATTTCTCTTCAAACTATTGGTTTTGTTTGGCCAACTAGATTTGTTTTTCTTGCAATGAGAGAGGTGCTTAGTTTTGTGTTCAATCTTGCGGTGTCCTCACCCAGTGACATAGTAGGGGTAGCGAGGCACGTATTGTACTGTTGCTATCAAGGATAAAAAGATGGGGGTTTCACCATATTGCTTGAGTTTATCCCTCTACATCATGTCATCTTGCTTAAGGCATTACTTCATTCTTATGGAAACTTAATACTCTAGATGCATGCTGGATAGCGGTCGATGTGTGGAGTAATAGTAGTAGATGCAGAATCATTTCGGTCTACTTGACACAGACGTGATGCCTATATTCATGATCGTTTCCTTAGATATCTTCATAACTTTGCTCTTTTCTATCAATTGCTCAACAGTAATTTGTTAACCCACTATATGCTTTCTTCAAGAGAGAAGCCTCTAGTGAAACCTATGGTCCCCGGGTCTATTTTCCATCATATATTTTCAGATCTATACACCAAAAAAACCAAAAATACCTTGCTGCAATTTATTTACTTTTATTTTGTTTTACGTTTTAGTAATCTTTTATATCTATCTCTATCAGATCTCATCCTTGGAAGTGACCGTGAAGGGATTGACAACCCCTTTATCATGTTGGGTGCAAGTGTTTGATTGTTTGGGTAGGTGCATAGATTGGAGACTTGCTTGTACCTCCTACTGGATTGATACCTTGGTTCTCAAACTGAGGGAAATACTTATCTCTACTTTGCTTTCGTCTTTAAGGAAAAACCAATGCAAGCTCAAGAAGTAGCAGGAAGAATTTCTGGCACCGTTGCCGGGGAGGTTCTACATCAAGCTTACCAAGTACCCATCATACACTCTCATCTATTGCATTACATTATTTTCCATTTGCCTCTTGTTTTCCTATCCCCCACTTCTAAAATGTTTTCAGAAAAACACAAAAAATATTCGCCTTTTTATTCGCCCTTCTTCCATTCATCTTTTTCACATGCTTTTGCTTCATCATGTGTTAGATTGGTTGTTTTGCTTTAATGGCTAGCTCCTCTATAGTTGATACCCTGAAAAGCGAAGTTCTCAATTTTAAACAAAGGGGTGGGGAGAATCCAAAAGATGCTTGGTATAGAATTTGTAATTCTCGAAATAGATCTACTCATAAGCAATCCACTACCGTTCTTCTTCGAAATTTTTATGTGGGTGTTACTACTAGGTATAGATATGTGCTAGACACCATTACAGGGGGTAATTTCTTGGGTAGTCACCCAATTGATGCTTACAATGCTATGATAAATTAAGTAGGATCGCCACCGCTTATGGTTAATGAAACAATTTTAACTTTGGAACATGTGATGCAAAGGCTCGATATTATTGAAAATAAATTTTACCGTGGAATTTGGATAAAAAGATCCATAATCACATTACTCAACTTGGATCAAAAGTAGGGATTACTTTGAATAAATTCAAAGAAAAAGAACCCATAGTTAATGAGAAAATCGATCAATATTCTACTAGAATTGATAAATTAGAAGATATTATTACCAATTTGGGTTCTTCTTTTGCCACTGATAAAACTACTCCAAAAGTTCCTTTTACTAAAACTACCAAGTTTATCTATGTCCCTAAAAACAAGGGTGAATCATTTAGTAAAGGAAACGAAGATCTTAAAATGATAAGTATTTACCCTAGCTTTGTCAATATCATTAAGGAGTCAATTCTTACAAGTGAATTTATTGATTTCTTACCTAGGAGCGTGATTATCAATAAACCTAAAGAATCTCCTAGAAGTTATAAAATTGCAATTGAAGGGAATAATACCAAAGATGATAATATCTAGATCTATGTTTTATGCCTAGTTAGGGACGTTAATAAATAACGCTTGTTGGGAGGCAACCCAAATTTTATTTTTATGTTTTTTGTTTTTGCTACTGTTCTTGAATAAATACATATTATTACTTATGTATTAATTGTGTTTTGGTGTTTTAATTAGTGTTTGAGCCAAGTAAGACCATTGGGATGGTCTATGGTGATAGTTGATATGATCTTGCTGAAAAATAGAAACTTTTGCATCAAGTAACAGAATTTTTTAAAATCACAGAAGCCTGATAAAATTCTGATTTTTTACACAAGAGTGATATACAAATTGCCCAGGTTTTCCTAATGTTTGGGAATTTTTGGGGTTATAGAAGTATACGTTCCAAATTGTTACAGACTGTTCTATTTTTGACTGATTTTGTTTTCTTTGTGTTGTTCGCTTATTTTGATGAATCTATGGGTAGTATCGGGGGGGTATGAACCATGGAGAAGTTGGAATACAATAGATATACCACCAATATAAATTAAGAATGAGTTCACAACAGTACCTAAAGTGGTGATTTATTTATATTATACTAACGGATCTTATGAGTTTTCTGTTGAGTTTTGTGTTGTGAAGTTTTCAAGTTTTGGGTGAAGATTTGATGGACTACGGAATAAGGAGTGGCAAGAGCCTAAGCTTAGGTATGCCCAATGAACCCCAAGGTAATATTCAAGGACAACCAAGCATCTAACCTTGGGGATGCCCCGGATGGCATCCCCTCTTTTGTCTTTAATCCATCGGTAAATTTACTTGCGGCTATATTTTTATTCACCACATGATATGTGTTTTGCTTGGAGCGTTGCTACCTCTTGAGCACTGTGTTGTTTTTCCCTTGAAGAAGAAAGGGTGATGTAGTAAAGTAGCGTAAGTATTTCCCCTCAGTTTTTGAGAACCAAGGTATCACTCCAGTAGGAGACTACACGCAAGTCGCCTCATACCTACACAAACAAATAAGAACCTTGCAACCAACACGATAAAGGGGTTGTCAATCCCTTCACGGCCACTTGCAAAAGTGAGATCTGATAAGATAATAATAATAAGATAAATATTTTTGGTATTTTTATGATATAGATTGAAAGTAAAGATTGCGAAATAAAAATAGATTGGAAACTTATATGAGGGAAAAGACCCGGGGGCCATAGGTTTCACTAGTGGCTTCTCTCATGATAGCATAAGTATTGCGGTGGGTGAACAAATTACTGTTGAGAAATTGATAGAAAAGTGCATAATTATGAGAATATCTAGGCATGATCATGTATATAGGCATCACGTCCGTGTCAGGGGTTGGGTGCGACATATGCCAAAGGATGGCTTATCATGGTGGGAGCAAGTAGAACGTCGCCGGTGCCTGGAAGCGGGATGAGGTGTAGACATGAACGCCGGCGTACTTTACCCAGGTTCGGGGCTCTCCTAGGAGATAACACCCCTAGTCCTGCTCTGTGGGGTCTCCGCATGTTCACTAAGGCACTAGTGTGTACAATCGTGCTCCTTGAGCTGTATGCCAGAGGTAGAAGGAGGTAGGCTTGCTCTCTCCTTCCTCTGGGTATGAGTCTAGGTCTAACGGGTTCAGAACCCCTTGCGTGGGTGCCCTGGGGGGTTTATATAGGCCTACCCCCAGGGGTACAATGGTAATCCAGTCGGGTGTAGGACCCGACTGTCAGTGTCTCTGGTCGCCGGCTTCTCCGTCGGCGGCTGGGGCCCGCCGCCTGGTGGGCCCTACCAGCTGGTCCAGTACAGAGCCGACAGGCCGCTCCCGCCGCTCGCGGGTCTTGCCGGCTGCTGGTTACTATAGCCGTAATGCTAATGACGCATACTTGGTCAGGGGAGCGTGGCTACAGTCCCGCCGCCTGGTGGGAGATCACTATAGCCACGCCATGTCTCATCTTTTTAATGGCGCACGAACCTCGAGGGAGGAGGGGGCCTCCTGCTAGAGGCTGGCCTCCCTTGGGTTCGACTGGTCTGGCTTCCGCCGTCTTCCGGTCTCTCGCCGCCCAGTAGGGCACGCCGCCTGCAGGTCGTACCGACAGGCCGTCGTTGGAACAAGGCTCCGCCTGTCAGGAGTGACGTCAAGGGTGGAGTGGCAACAATACCGCGTCATGCAGAGATCTCTGCTTGTACGGGGTATTATGGCCGCACCTTACCTTGGGTATGGGGGAGATGGGCTACGCTGTAGCCACATCTTGTCTTGTGTTCTTAACGGGGGCACAGACTTTGAGGATGCCATGGGCCTCCTGCTAGGAGCCGGCCTCTCTGGAGGCCCCCTGCTAGGACTCGTCCCATCTTGGTGCCGCCCTCTGGAGCTTGGCCGCCTTTTGGCAGCCCGCCGTACGACCAGCCGGCCATCAGAAGGCGGCACTTCATTCCCGTCGTTTGTGGGGCGTGGCCGGCCCATTCTCTTGAAAGGTTCAGGGACCCGGGTAAGACTACTCGTGGCCCATTACTCCGACAGTAGTCCCCGAAGCTGGTGAGGCATCGTGGCTGATGAGCCGAGAAGCCTCAACAATTTCCTTCTCTGAGTGCTTTGGACGGGAGTTACATCCAACTCCTGGCAGGCCGCCTGGAAGGAGTCAGCCACGACCAGACGGACTTGTCTGAAAACTTTGAACGCAACAGCGGGAACTGGGTGGCGTGCTAGCTAAGCCTCCAAGCCCACCGCCCGTCGCGGGCACGCCACGTGGCATCAGCT
This sequence comes from Triticum dicoccoides, assembly GCF_002162155.2. Lineage (NCBI taxonomy): Eukaryota > Viridiplantae > Streptophyta > Magnoliopsida > Poales > Poaceae > Triticum > Triticum dicoccoides. The sequence continues at coordinate 440,624,893 of NC_041384.1, forward strand.
AGCCGGGCCAGCCTGCTAGCCCACGCACGCGATGGGACGCGATAGCAGGCTGGGCCCGCCACTACCAGGCCCCGGCACGCGAGCGGATTGCCGCGGCCGAGGCAGTTGGTTGAGCTTATTCGCGGAGTTGCTACGTGTGATAAACATGGGGACGCGGGGTCGTGGGCACAGTTAATCCCACGAACCCACGCCCCGCCGCCTCGGCTTCATAGCCTGTCGGCTATAAGTAGGGGGGAGGGGGAGCGCCGGAGCACGCGCGCCCTCCTGCCCCATTCTCGTCTCCTTCTACCTCCTCTCGCTACAGCGCCCCCGAACTATGCCGGAGTGCCGCCGCTGCTCGTCTCCGTCAAGCACTTCCGTCCCGAGCCCTCTTGGCCCCGCACCAATCTTCAGCACCCCGCCGCGCCATTTACCTCGTCGATCTCTTCATGGCGCGTGAGTGGGGTGGAGACTGGGACGAGTCGAACGTCAATGAGGACCACATCACCTTTCTCCGTGACACGCGGCGCCTTCCCAGCGCGTGCTACGTGAAGGCGCGCGCGCCTCCAGCAGGGGAAATTTCACCGGCACCGGGGGAGGGCGAGCAGGTCGTCTTCCGCTCGCACTTCATTCGTGGCTTCGGCCTGCCGGCGAGCGGCTTTCTCCGCTCGTTCCTCGAGTTCTATCATCTCCAACCGCATCACATCACTCCCAACACCGTGATGTTGTTGTCCACCTTCGTCATGATGTGTGAACGTTACCTTGGCGTCCTCCCCACCATCGAGCTGTGGGGAGCGTTATTTTACACCAAACTACGCACCTCCGCCAAGGAGAAGGCGGCCTAGTGTGGTGCTTTCATCGCGGTGCACCGGCGGTCGTCCAAGAATGCCTTCCCCGCCATCAAGCTGCCATAGTCAGTCAAGATCTGGCAGCAATCTTACTTCTACATGGAGAACGTCAACCTGGCAGTCGATTTCATCAACCTGCCGGCCTACGAAGCCGGCCCACCGGCCGAGCCTCGGGCCAACTGGGGCTACAAGCCAAAGCCCGTGTCAGCAGACGGTGCCGCCGCAATCAACCGACTCTGGGTGCTGACCGACGCCGAAGGCCTCAAGGCATCCGACTTGCTGGTCGCCTTTGTCGTGCGCCGGGTTCTCCCGCTCCAAGGCCGGCCTCACATGATCAGCCGGATGAGCGGGCATCACGACCCGTGCCAGCTGAGTACCAAGGAGATTTCGGCTACTGAGGTGGCGAACTTGGTGAACGAGATCTCTGACCTCAAGCTGGAGGGGTCCTGGCGGTTCGGCAAGCAGCCGTACTCCCGCGCGGATCCGCCGCCTGTCGTAAGCTCTTCGATATTTTCCTTCTTTAGCACTTCATCTTGATTCCGTCTTGTTGTATCGAACCGTCAGCCTATTACTTTGAAATAGATCTACATGTCTGAGGCGACGACTGCTATCGTGCGGGCGGGTGGTGACTACCTGCTGGACCAGGCAGTGAGTGATGTGGACGACCCTGACTTGGGGGCGGCCACCTTGGAAGATGACGCCATAGGCGGCGTATACAAAGCAGGCGGCTCCGAAGAAGAAGGCGGCTTCGAGACATGGCCGGACGACTTCAAGGAGGAGGACACGTCGCACCACACGCGGGGGGCCGACAAGGCGGTCGCGGGTTCCTCCGCCGCGCCGATCGCGCAAGCCGGCACGCGCAAGCGCAAACAAGGCGCCGTCTTGTTTGGCAGCGCGCTAAAGAATGTCAAGAACCCAACCCTTGCGACCAAGCGGAAGGAGGCCGCCGCGAAGATGGCAACATTCTAGAAACTTCCGAAGGCGCCTCCTATGGTGTCGGCGTAAGCATCTTTCCTTGTCTTTTTCTTTTTTGCTGATTCTGCCAGAGTTTCCTCCCTTCGTTTTCTTGACTTAGGGCTCCACTCTCACTTGAGAAGTCAGCCGCCGCCTCCGTCATTGGTTCAGCGGAGACCTCCACCACCAGCCAGCGAATTGATCCCGCGGCCGACCTCTGGGAGGCACGAGAACGAAACGTGCGTGAAGCGCGTGAGGAGAGGGAGGCCGCTTTCCTATAGAAGGCGGAGGCAGACCAGCAGGAGGCCGCCGCGCTGAAGAAGCTGGCAGAGGCTGAGGCCGATGCCGCCGTGAAGAAGTGGCTTGAAGAAACCGCACGCCGCTAGGATCCGTTGTTCGTCATTCCCCTGAAGTCATCGCCGCCTCCACCAGAGTTCACAGTGCCGACTGGGGGAGCCGGCGACAAGCACCCGATCATGGAGAGGGACGGCGGTGATGTCGTCATGCCAGACGTGGCCGTGCCTCTGCCACCGCCATCTGGAGGGGCGCGAGATGAGCAGCCGGCCGCCGTGCCAGTGCCACCAGCCGGAAACGAGGTGGTGACGGGCCCAACTCCTGAGGCCCTCACACCAAGGCGTCATCATTTTGCAAAGGCGGCCTCAGCGCTGCGACCGCTAGAAGCCAGTGTTGCGAGCTCATTGATCCCAAATACCGAAGCGACTAGCATCGCGCCCACTGACTGGGTGCGGGGAGGCGGATCGGGAACCTTAAAAAGGTGATCCTAGACATCCAGGCCAAGCTCCGAGCTGAGGCCGACGCTCTCAAGCACTGCAACAAGGCGTTCTTGGACTCGCGAGCGGTCATCCGGGTATGTTTCTTACTTCTTCATTTCTGATTCTTGTACTTCTTTGTGGGGACGCGCCAGCATACCCACTGGGTGTAGTCCCCGAGTTTCGGGCCGACTGTTGAGCAGGCGGCCTGGAACTTTAAATGGCAAGCTCCGAGTATTAACATGGTCTAATATCTTTACTGTAGGATTATCACAACCTTCGCGCAGCCGCCTTCAACTCCAACGCTCGAGACCTGGACCAGTGAACCGCCGACTTGGCGGAGAGCTGGTGTAAGTCTAAGTCTTCTCTCTCTGCGGAGCGCGCTGGCGCACCCGTGGGCTGTACTTCCCGAGATTCGGGCCGACTGCTGAGCAATCGGGCTATATCTCCCCGGCGATCGTACTTCTTCTCTATTGGTTGCTGACGTCTTTTCTTTCTCTGTTCTCATAGAGGCCAACGCTACCTTGCAACAGCAGCTGGGTGAAGCCAACACCGTGTTGCGTGACAAGGAGGTGGAGCGCAACGAGCTAGCCCAGGAGCGTGACCGGTTGGTCAAGCAGCTGACGGAGTAGGCGGATCTTCTCCGGAAGGTCCAGAGGGAGGCGGAGGTGAAAGAATCCAGTCTTCTCGCTGAGTTTGAGATCGAACGCTCGGCCTGGCCCGACAAGGAGGCATTGCTATCTGCCGGCTTCGGCAAGGTTGAAGACATGGTTGACGGTAAGCTTTCTTCTTTTTCCTTTCCTTGATCTGCCGGCTGTTTGATCAGGTCGGCTTCTAGATTCCGACTTTCTAGTTTCTTTGCTTTATTGCCTGGGCAGACTTCTTCCCTGGTCACTCCGGTGCCGCCAACCAGGCCATTGAGGCCTATCGTGAGGAGCGGAGAGCCGAAGGTGTGCAGATTGCTGCCAACGCCCCCCGGAGTCTTAGTGAGCAGCTTCTCAGCATCCGGGCCTGTCTTTGGCCGGCTCGTCGGATGTTGCGCCGTCTTCAGCGTGTCGGGGCCATGGCAGTCTCCGCCCTGTGGACATGCCGGCTCCGCGCACCCCCAGTCAGACTGCCGACTGGCTGGAGGTGGCGGACGGCCGTCTTGACACTTGGAAGGGTTCCTCGGCACGGACTAGAGCACGCCGGGCCCTGGATTTCGTCATGGCATGGTACCCTAGGCTGAACCTAGCCTAGTTCTCCTTGTTTCAGCAGGAGGCCCAGGAAGAGCTGGTGGAGGTGGAGTAGGATCTTGTCAAGCGTGCCGTGGCGATCGCCGAGTACACCAACACCAGCATCTTCGTTCCCGATCTGGCCGAGAATGGTGCCGAAGCACCACCGGAGTGGTTCGGGCTGGACCCAGAGGACGGCGAGGACTCAGCCGAAGTGATTGATTCCAGCGACGAGGGAGAAGGCGAGGAGGACGAGGAAAGTGATGAGGAAGCGCCAGAGGTTGGAGCGGACGGCCAGCCTTAGCTCGACCGTGCCTCCAACAGCGAGCCACGCACGAGCGAGCCGACTGCTGCTGAAGGCGACCAAGCGGAGACTGACCAGCCGACCGCTCCACCAACCGGTACTACCGACTCCACTGTTCCGCCGGACCCGTCTGCTGCTCCCTAGGGTGCCAATTTATCTTTTGTTTTTACCTGCTTATCAGTCTCGACAAACTTTGTTAACTTTGCGCAACTCCACCCGCGGGGTCTATTTCAAACTTCTGTTGAATGCTGGCCAAGGGCCTTTTGATATGTAAATATTTTTGTCGAGTTCTATCTTCACTTGCTTTCTGCTCCTTGGCTCTTGTCCTTTGCCGCCCTCCCTGGGCTGCCGTCTTGCCAGCCAAAGATCCGCTCTGCGGACTGCGGCTGGTTCAAGTATTGGCTGCTTTGGGGAGGCAAGTATTTAGCTGATTAGAGCATTTTAGCATGTTAAGTAGAAGCCGGCCGGCCGACTGCTCAGTAGCCGGTCAGTGAGGCGGGAAGCCGGCTTGGACTATGTGCATGCTTTGGGTCCTTTGCCATTTTTCATGCGGACACCCTTTCTGCCTTTAACTCCTGCCCACCAGACAGTCGCTCTGCGAGCTGCGGCTTCTGCCAGGAGAAGGCTTAGGTGTCAACACACTACTTGTCCGGCTGCAGGAAGCACCGCATAGTACAAGGTGGCGAGCCCCCGGGCCGACTAGTCGAACCCGGTGCCAGGCGGAATAATGAAATAACATATTCATAGGCATAATACTTATCATATAGATAAAAGAGGGTAGCCCCCAAGTTCTTCTCGGGGGACCCAGAGTCTTCGTACTTAATACAAAAGTTGGCGTGGTACATACTGCATCAACTGTAAAACCTTCGAAGGAGGTTTGCATTCCATGGCCGCTCTATCTCCTCGCCGGAGTCATCCCTTTTGCATGCTCGAGGCTTCTGAGCGTCGATCAGGTAGTAGGAGTCATTGCCCAACACCATCCTGATGATGAAGGAGCCTTCCCAAGGTGCCGAGAGCTTGTGTTGGCCGGTTGTTCGCTGGATCAGCCGGAGCACAAGGTCTCCCTCTTGGAAGGATCTTGGCTTGACCTTCCGATTATAGTATCGGCGTAGGCTCTGCTGGTAGATGGTGGACTGACTGAGTGCCAACAGCCAGCCGACTGCTTGCCTACCATTGCCACAACCCGGTCAAGGAGCCGCTTCTCAGCCGCGATCACGAGGGACTTGGCTAGCCGGCTACTGTCTGCAGCATAGGCGGACGACTTCTTGTAGTCCCCGGCTATGGTCAGGATTCCCTTGGAGCTCGGCATCTTCATCTTGAGGTAAGCGTAGTGGGGGACCGCCATGAACCTGGCCAGAGCAGGCCAGCCAAGCAGCACATGATAAGGGCTCTCAAGGTCGACCACCTCAAACCACACTGGCTCTCAGTGAAAGTTATCTTTGTCTCCGAAGAGAACATCTATCTGAGTCTTGCCGATTGGTGAGCAGGAAAGGCCAGGAACTATGGCATGGAATACAGTCCGACTGGGCTGAAGCTGTCTCTGTTTGATTCCCAATTTTTCCATAGTATCTCGGTACAGGATGTTGATCCTGCTGCCGCCATCAATCAGAACTCGGGAGAAGCGAGCAGCCCGCCTCTCTGTTGCGAAGGTGGCATCCAAGACCAAGGCATAAGAGCCAGGGGAGGGCATCACCTCTGGGTGGTCAGCTCTGCTCCAGCTGATGGGCCTTTCAGACCAATGAATGAACTTGGGGGGCTCTGACGCTACTGCGTTTACTTCTTGTTGCCGCAGCCATCTGCTGTGCTTATCGACGGCCACGCTGGTGAACACGACATAAGCTCCATGCTCTTCGGGATAGTCATCTTGTATTGCGCCGACTGGCCGGACCGCCGGCTGCTGGGGAGGAGGAGGCGGCGGGCCAGCAGGCAGAGTAGGCTGGAGTCCATCGCCCTTGACAATCCTGGTGAGCCAGTGGCATTTCCAAGTGGTGTGGTTGGACGGCTTCGCGCCGGTGTGGAACTTGCAGGGCGCATCTAGAGTCTGCTCGTACGAGAAGGCGGGCAACCAGTTGGGCTTGCCACCCTTCTGGCGTTTGGGAGGAGACTTCCCTTCCGGCTGCTGGTCTTCAACTGTCGCCACTTGCCGGCTCGTGGAAGCCGGCCGCGCGGCCTTGTGCTTATGGTCATTCTGTTGCTGACGCCGACTGGTGTCACCAGCCGGGGTCCGAGGAGCCGGGGGAGCCACCTTGCTAGAGAAATCAACTTGGATCTCCGCCTTCATGCACTACAAGAAAAAGACACATCCGTGACATTTTTGGGCCGAATGAAAAAAATTTATGTCATACATATGACACTTCTATGACGATAATTGTGAAAAAACCCGGTATCATCATAGATGTGGTGGGCTCCTACTTCTATGACAAAAATTCATGACAGAAAATGGGCTTTTCATCCTGGGCGGGCCGGAGACGCAGCTGCATGACATTCTTTGGGCCGTCCATGATGGAAAAAACCGTGGTAGAAGCGAGGGCGAGGAAAATTTCGGGGAGTTTCCAATTACGGTGGGAGGTCGGGGGCCGAGCGATGCGCGTTTATCTCGTACCCATACGCGCGTGTGTGCGAGGCGTTGGCTCTAACTAAACCCGAGCGAGGCGTTGGGCTCTAATTGAACCCGAGCGATTGCACTAGAGGCTACGCATTACTGAACCCGAGCGATCGAGCGATGGCTGTTAACTTAACCCGATCGAGCGATTCCTTCGCTACTGCTGCTAACTGAAGCCGATCAATGTTGCCTTTGGGATGAATAGTGAGCGTTGCGGGGGGTTTGGATGAACAGTGAGCGGTGGCGTTGCCTCTGGATGAACAGGACCATGTGGTGTGGTGGAGGGCTGGATGAACAGTAGACGATGGAGGGGTGCCCGTGGAGGGGTGGTTGAACAGGACCCCGTGGTGTGGAGGGCTGGATGAACAGTAGATGGTGGTGGGGTGCCCGTGGAGGGGTGGTTGAGCAGTAGCCGGTGGAGTAACGCGTGGTGGAGGCTAGATGAACAGGAGCCCGTGGAGGCTGGAGGAGGTCGACGGTAGCCCGTGGAGGCTGGAGGAGGTCAACGGTGGAGATGAACAGTATCCCGTGGAGTCCCATTTTGCGGTACGCCACACCCCTCCCGATGAACAGGACCCCCTTGTCGACCGTAGGAGGTCCGTTTCGTCTGTTTTGCGGTACGCCACACCCCTCCCGATCAACAGGACCCCCGTTTCGACCGTAGGAGGTCCGTTTCGTCCATTTTGCGGTACGCCACACCCCTCCCGATCAACAGGACCCCCGTTTCGACCGTAGGTGGTCCGCTTCCTCCGTTTTGCGGTACGCCACACCCCTCCCGATCAACAGGACCCCGTTCCGAATGTAGGAGGTCTATTTCCTCCTTTGTGCGGTACGTCAGGCCTCGTTTCCATCACCTGTTCCGTCCAAGCCCTCCTGATGAACATGACGACGCACTCTGTTCCGACCCAGCCGGTTGGCTCCCACGCGTTCCGTTGCCTCCCGATGAACATGACGCATTCCGTTGCCTCCCCATGAACACGACGCATTCCGTTGCCTCCCCATGAACACGACGGTGACGCTGTTTCTCTGTTCCGACCCAGCCATGTACACGAGCCCTGGCCGTACGTATGCGCGAGTAGGCGTTCAAGACCCCACCCGTATGTACACATACGTGGCCATATTTTCTTTATTGCACCCTGGCCGATGTACGTACGTGTACATTCTACGTGCGCGCCTCTACTACGACACGTACGCGCCTCTACTACGACTCGTGTGCGCCTCTACATCCACCAGTATATATGTGCGTACACGCTCGCGACTAGAATGACAACGCTACGTACGCTTCGAACAGGTGGGTCCCGACTGTCAGGCACTTCCTTGCCTGCAAAGATGTAGCTGGTGGGTCCCAGCAGTCAGGAGGGCGAATCATTTTTTTGCCCGGACGCACTTCCTTGCGTGCGAAGATGTAGCTGGTGGGTCCCAGCAGTCAGGGGCAAACGTATTTTTCGTGAAATACAGTGGCCCATCCGATGGGTCCCCGCTGTCAGGTGGAGGAATAATTATTTTGCACGTAATAAGGAGGCACTTCCTTGTTGCGGCCGTGGACCCAGCTGTCAGCCTCTCCACGTACAGTAAACGTCCGATGGAAGTCGTTCCTTGACCACATTGACCACGCCGCGCCGAGAGCACCAGGGTGGTGGACGACGGCGAGGCCTAGGAAGGGGATGACGTGGAGCCGGGGAAGACGCGGCAGTGGATGCCCACACGTAGAGGATTACGAGGGTTCACTGGTTCGCTGCGGTGTGAGGCTGCCGTCACCGCAGAATAACAGGGGGTGTGGGTGAGTAGAGGGATGGCCTGGCCAGCGCTGGGAGTAGTAGGGGGTGGTGAGGCCTCCGCCGCATCGCAGCTGGCCACGGGAGGCAGGAGCACGAGGCACGACCGACGCTAGTTTGGGTGGCTGGAGCAAGAAGACCAGAGGTTGAAGAAGCACTACGGCCGTTGGATGGACATCGTACGGTCACTGGAGCTAGAATCGTGCATATTGACTAAGTTGACAAAGCCCTCCGTCCCCGTCAACTTAGTAGGCCCACAAGTCAGCCTGCCACTATACTGGGTCCCAGCTAACAGGGGAGTATTCATTTTTTGTGCGTAATAAGGAACCACTTCCTTGCGTGCAAAGATATAGCTGGTGGGTCCGAGCTGTCAGCGGCGGTAACGTTTTTTTCACGAAATACAGAGGCCCTTTCGGTGGGTCCCTGATGTCGGGTGGAGGAATCATTATTTTGCGTGTAATTAGGAGGCATTTCCATGCGTGCGGCCGTGGACCCAGTTGTCGGCCTCTCCACGTACATTCCACTTCAGATGCATGTCAGTCGTTGACCACGTTGACCAGGCCGCGCCAAGAGCACTAGGGCGGTGGACGAGAACGAGGCTTAGGAAGGGAACGACACAGAGGCAGGGAAGACTCGGTAGTTGTTTCCCACGCGGAGGGGAGTACGACTGTGCGAGGGTTTACTAGTTCGTCTGCCGTCGCTGGAGAATAAAAACAGGTGTGGGTGAGTAGAGGGATGGCTAGGCCAGCGATGGGAGTACGGTGGGGCGATGAGGCCTATGCAGCAGCACAGCCGGCCGCAGGAACGAGGGAGCAGGCAGTCCCGCCGGCACTTGTTTGAGCAGCTGGAGCAGGAAGAGCAGAGATTGAAGAAGCACGACGGCCATTTGATGGACATCCAACAGTCACTGCTTGTGCGTCAACCTTATTTTAGGAAAGCCTCAAATCTATGGAAAACATCATACAACCCATCTGCCATTATTTCTAATAATTTACAGCCCATTTGCTAATTCTTAAGGTTTTTTTGGAGCCCATATTCTTTTTGTTAGCATTACAGCCAATATTGTGGCCATGGTTAAAAAATTATACGAAATTTTGCATATTTCGGTGCGGTCCAAACTGTTTTTAATCCCAAAATTTCGACTCACATTCAAACTGATTTTAAAAGTAAATGTATATCAATATAAAACCCAACAAATTCTCCACGCATAAGAATTAATGTAATTTAAAATATCGAAATGAAAAAAAGATATTTGAAACTAATTGTCGGTTTGATGTGTTTTAAAAATGTACAACCCATTTCTCATTACTGATGGGCCATTTTCTCGGCCAGCCGAATGAAAGCTCTCCTCGTATTGAAAGATTTGCAGCCCAACAGGCCTGACAAAGCGACTTACTTGCCAAATCACAAAAAAACTGGGCTATGGCCGTGGACCCAGCTGTCAGCCTCTCCACGTACAGTACTCTTCCAATGGAAGTCGTTCCTTGAGCATGTTGACCACGCCGCGCGGAGAGCACCACGGTGGTGGACGATGGCGAGGCCTAGGAAGGGGACGACACGGAGCCGGGGAAGACGCTGCAGTGGAAGCCCGCGCGGAGAGGAGTACGAGGGTTCACTGGTTCGGCTGCGATGTGAGGTTGCCATCGCTGCAGCGCCTGGCCAGCATTAGGAATAGTAGGGCCGATGAGGCCTCCATGGCAGCATAGCCGGCCACGGGAGGCAGGAGCATGCGGCACGACTGGTGCTGCTTTGGGTGGCTGGAGCAAGAAGACCAGAGGTTTAAGAAGCACTACGGCCGTTGGATGGACATCGTACGGTCATTGGAGCTAGAATCGTTCATATTGACTAAGTTGACAAAGCCCTTCATCCCCGTCAACTTAGTAGGCCCACAAGTCAGCCTCCCACCAAGGTGGGTCCCAGCTAGCCGGGGGAGTATTCATTTTTTTGTGCGTAATAAGGAGGCTCTTCCGGTGGGTCCGAGCTGCCAGTGGGGGGAATGATTTTTTCGCGAAATACAGTGGCCCATCGGGTGGGTCCCAGCAGTCAGGGGCAAACGTTTTTTCACAAAATACGGTGGCCCGTCCAGTGGGTCCCTGCTGTCAGTTGCAGGAATCATTATTTTCCGTGTAATAAGGAGGCACTTACTTGCTGCGACCGTGGACCCAACTGAGACTCTCCATGTACAGTATATTTCCGATGGAAGTCGTTCCGTGACCATGTTGACCTCGCTGCGTTCTGTTGCATGCATGCGTCCATGGGCGTGGTGCGTCCCCACTGTCAGCCTCTCATGTACAGTCATCTTCCGATGACTCTCGATGTTTACCACGTTGACCACACCGTGCCGAGCGCACCCAGACTGGAATGAAGCGGAGATGGGGAAGACGGGGCAGAGGAGTCGTAGATGGAGAGGAGTGGGAAACTTCACTGGTTCGGGTGCGCGGCAGCACAGCCGCGGTGCCGCCCACGGGAGACAGGAGCAAGAACAGAGGTTGAAGAAGGAGCACGGCTGTTGGATTAACATCCAACGGTCCAGCTGCTAGAATCCTGTTGATTAAGTTGACAAAGCCGTGCGTACATGTCCGCTTAGTAGGCCCACAAGTCAGTCACCAAATCTGATGGGTCCCAGTTGTCAACGGGATGAATAATTGTTTTCGCAAAACCAGGAGGTACTTCCTTCCGTGCGAAGATACAGCCGGTGGGTCCCAGCTGTTAGGTGGAGGAAACATTTTTTCAGCTTAATAAGGAGGAACTTTCCTTGCGTGCGACCATGGACCTCGTGGGTCCCAGCCGTCAGGCTCTCCACGTACAGTCCTCTTCCGATGACTCTCGTTTGTTGACCACACCGCACCGAACGCAGCGAGGCGGTGGACGACAGCGAGGCCCTGGACGGGAACAACTTTGAGATGGGAAAACGCGGCAGTGGAGTCATAGATTCAGAGGAGGAGAAGGGTTATAACTGGTTCTGTTGCGGCGTGGGGCTGTAGTCTGTGGAGAATAACAGGAGGTGTCGAGGGGTGGAGGGATAGCCTGGCTGGCGATGGGGTAGCGCTTCGCAGTGATGCGTGCTAAGCAGAGCCGCTAGCTGCCGGAGGCCGGACCAGGCGGTCCCGGCGACGCTGGAGGAAGAAGACGAGAGATTGAAGGTGCATGCCGGCCGTTGGATATAAATCCATTGGTTGTGGATGACACAATCATTTGTTGACCAAGTTGACAACGCCCTGCGTAGGCTTCGACCAATTGGCCCACATGTCAGCCTGCAAAAATGTGGCATATATTTAACCCATGTTTTCTAGAATGTACAGTCCATTTGCTGCGCTGGGTGAACAAATAATTTCGTGTCAATCAGGCCCATTTATATTTTCTAAGAAATCCCAGCCCATTTGCACTTCCTTGAAATACATGTATTAGGTGGGCTCGTTATATATATATATATAATGTTATGTTAGAAGGAGCAATTAATATCAAAGAATAAACCAGAGAGGCACATTATATATATATATATATATATATATATATATATATATATATATATATATATATAATTAAGAAATTAGCGAGTTATTGCTCAAAATAAAAATGAGCGCATTATTATTAAATTGGTCCTTAAAATCTTCGCAAGCTTTTGTACGCAATCACCAGGATTTTCCTTGCCTGTGAGTCAAAAACAACTAGGATTTTCCTTGCCAACTTCCGTTAAACATTTACTTTTATAAGTTAATAACACATGAGATGTTTTTATAATGTATATATAAGTCTCTATAAAATATACGATATTAGTAATAATATAAATATATATAATGTGGTTACAAGGGAAAACATAAATTGGACACAGCATTACTTTTATAAGAGACCTGCGTTTTATACCCCACAGTAGGCATACTAACAAGTTCACACACAAATACAACAGAAAAGGTAAACATTCATATCAAACTCAGGTTCACATGACACGTTCATATTCATAGCCAACATTCACTATCAACAACTCAAAAGATTCATATATACACAAGCTCAGCATATCTATGCGTCCAAATGATTGATAGATCACACGACAATATTCATACATAATTCACAAAAAGATTCAGATATACACATGTTCAGTATGTTTATGCATCCAAATGATTGAGATCACCGCCAATATGATCCATGGACGAACTTTAATTACCTAGGGTACAGACTGGTAAATGGTGTTCAGTCGGAGGTACTTCTTGCTAAAATTAGTTCTTGTACGAGTAAACTTTTGAGTACATAAGAGGCAGCACAGACAATCTGAACTTTGTTTGTAGGTTTATCCTCAAATAGTGGCCTTGTGCCGAGGGAGGTTTGAGCAACTTGGCCACTACTTTCATCCAACTAGTTTACTTGCTCATCTTGGTCCTGTATCTCGCCAAAATTCTACATTGCAGACGAGAAAGGAGGCGGTTGAGAAAATGAACCACCCAAATTTTTTGTGCAGTTCAACTGAAATGGAGCATCCTTGGCGTGCAGACTGATTAAGTGCCAGATGAATTTACGCGCCAACCAACTTGTCTGGAATCTTTAGACTCCATGCCATATAGTTCGCTACCATATGTGCCGGTAACCAAAAGGCACAAGTTGGGACCAAAGACTGGACTGTGTTTTTCTGGGCTACGCACCAAGCAATATTTTTGGCGTTCACTCTCCCAATACTTGGAGTTTGACAAATGGTTAACGCCGGTTGATACTAGAATGAATATAGGCACTTCTTGTCAACATCGATGCTTGTCTGAGTGAACTTTGGAGTACATAGCAGCAGCATAAGTACCTGTCCATCTGATCATTTTGTGCAGTTCTACTGAAATCACCCGATGTAATGATTTGCCTGCGAGTTCAGGCTCCAAATTACTCCTTTATGAAGTCGGCAAACAGTAGCATAATACCAAATTACCAATACATATGACAGGCACAATAATCAGGATAAAGACCAGTACCAACCCGTGTGAGGTAGCATGTCAATTACTATTTCCTTTGACTGGAAGCCAAGATAAGACAAGCGACTGACAACAAAGGAAGAAAGCAAGCGGAGATTAGCGACTGACAGGAAAGGATGGAAGCTGTCGAGGCAATGAAGCACCCAAAGTTTTTGTGCAGTTCCACCAAAATCGATCATCCTTGTTGGCACATATATTGAGAGAGTGAGATTACTGTAATAGTGGGACTAGTTGATGAAACATACACTAACAAATAGAATCACCCTCATTATCTTAATGGGTAAAGTTAGCAACATGGTAGTCTTGCTTAAAGAGAGGTATTAGTTTATTTAATCCGTGCCAATTAGCTCAACTCAACACTCAAAGCATTGCCATTTATCATAGGTTGCAAAACTTTAACGTGCAAAGATAAAGGAGTTTCTCATGATAGTAGCACGATACAAATAGAGATGACAGCAAACTAATATGGATGAAGGCCTTAGGCCCATACCAACCTGAGAAAAAAAGCTTATTCATGTAGTCCCATAAGAGATGATAAAGCACTCACTGGAATCACACAATAGTATATATTTTTGTGCACTTCAAATGTACGGTTGAAATCACTCTTGTTTACCAATGTTGAGATTATATCGGAAGTTTATCAAGAACTTCCAGCAGAGTTGAAGCACTGGCTGGGATACAGTTCATTGTATTGTCTTGTGTAGTTCCACTAAAATGTATGATTGGCACAACATGATCACTGTTTGCACAAGTAGGAACAAGGTGAAACCTTCATTAGCTTAGTGAGAAAGGATAGGAAGCCATTAGCATATTAGTCAAACAGTAGCATCAAATTCATGATAGACAATACACAAAACATTGCCTCATTGAACCAATGGCAATAAATTGACATGCAAAACAATAGCACTATTATGTCATGACACTAATAATATTCCCTCCCTGCTCCACCACATGATTCACCTCCATAGACAAACATACACACATACATGATTCAGCATAGGGTCCTACTAAATATTTGTTTAACTCCAATAGGAAAATTAGGCAGTAATAAACTAGTGGTACTTAAGTACTCCTAATTAATTAAGTGAGACAGCAGAAGTGGAAGGGCTCCCTGGAGGATCGTCTCACATGTAAGCTAGTCATTGCCGGAGCCCTTGAATGGCCTCGACTGAGGCCTCTGGATTCAGCAAGATCGCCTTGGCACTGTTTATTCTTCTTCTTCTTCCTCTTAATGCTCTGTTTCTCTTTCTGCTCACCAGTTGGTGAAACCAAGTACATGATTGGCCTTCTAATTCAGAATTGGTTTTGTCAGTGAGGGAGTACAAGTGTACTAGTAAAAAACAACATTATTTTGTCATGGCAGTCAGAAAATACAGACGAACACATGCATTAAATATCATTCTTACCTAAAGGAAGGTTATGGCGCCAATATGGATGATGAGGATTGGAACACAGATCTCCCTTTATGCAGTTCCACCAAAATGAACCAACTGTTCCATTCTGACATTCCAGTTAAACAGCACAAAAGTCACTTCTTTTAAGAAGAGTTTTGTGCAGTGCACCAAAAGGTCACAACAGCAACCAGGTGAATTGGATATCCCTGTTTGCACAAAAAGGCACATAGGAAACAGTGAGAGTCTCAAACAATTATAGACAAAAACATTTGGCTAAACTTGTCATGGCTTATAACAGTGGCATGGCTTCATTTTTACCAGGGACATTAGATTAAGAACAGCTAAGGCTGTGTTCGGTTCACAGGTTTGGTGCAGGATTTTCGTAGGAACACAATTCCTACGGTATTCTTTCCCTTCCAACCATTCGGAACATGGGAAAGGTGAATAGTGTTTCATAGGAAAGCTGGTCTGGTAGTACTGATTCCATAGGATTAGAAACATCCATGCGCTGCTCATTTTTTGGGCGGAAGCCCGAGGCAGGCGCTCGCTGCCATGTGTTAGACAGGTTGCTGTGTTGTGTTGCCGGAATATAAAATCAACGTACATGAGGTGAGGACAAGAGTAGTCACTGTGCAGCTGAATAAACAAAGAGCATCCCATACTGCCAAGCATGCTACTCTAAAAAAACAAATTTGTACATTTCATAGTCCATCCGAACACATTCTCTTGAGAGTTTCCTCCGGTTCGCTGTTCCATAGTTTTATACCTACATTCCTTTCATATTCCTCTATTTTCATCATGACCTATGTTTTCTGCCCCTTTATTCTGAACGAAGCCAAAATATTTGGTATAAGGGCATGGGACAGTGGGTGCAACAACAGTCAAGCACCATGTACGTAAACAGGGGCATAAAGTGGTGATTCATAATTTGTTGCCCCGAGAAACAAACATCCAAGAAACATATCTAGGTTGGTCCCATTTTTGTTCACTCTAGCCACCTACTCCTATGTGTGGATAGCAAATCTAGTCCTAGTCATACCACTGTGTACAGCGTTACCCCTACATTTTCCTTTTCGACCAAGAGACCAGTTGGATGACCAGTCTGTACTACTTTCACCCCCTTCCCTTCCTGTTTGTACCAAGTCCGATGTATATACTAAATTCCCCCACCCCCACTTTATTTCTTGTTTGAACCAAGTACTCCCTCCATCCGGAATTACTTGTCATCAAAATGGATGTGTCTAGAACTAAAATACATCTAGATACATCCATTTCAATGACAAGTATTTTCGGACGGAGGGAGTACAAGATTTGACTCCATGAAGTAGCTTTACCTCTAACAATAGAAGAAAAAATATGTGGCGTTGGACCATCCAATCGAGAGGGGCTGAGAGGTAGAAAATGATGCACATGCAGCGATGCAACAAGCTGTGGAAGTAGAGCTAAGGCGGTTTCGAACGAAGATATACCTGAAGGTCGTCGAGATGTGGATAGGTGGGCGGCGGGAGGCCGGATCCTCCCACAGGCAACGACGAAGGGATCGGAGGACCTCCCGCGCCGGCGCTCGGCCAGAGATAACGGTGCGGCCGGCAGTGGGTCTCCTCCCTCGCTGTCGACAACGGCCTAAACGCCACCCCTCCTCCCCTTCACCGGCGGAGGGGGATACATCCGGATCTGTAACCAGCGGTGAGGATAGAAAGCCAGTGTTTTTGAAGGGAGAAAGACAGTGTTACTACCCCTATCTTGTTTAGATCTAGAGAGGACGAGAGTGTGTGAATAGAGCAACCCTAGCAAGCAAGCGCGGAGGCTCCGACCTATATATACGTAGTGGGGTAGTTTTCCTTTTTCACTCCATCAAAACAATCGTTTAAAATTGTGTACTACTACATGCCAAGTCGCGGTTTTTTAGTTGTTGATTGTTTTTTGAGATAGCTACCCGCTTGTTCCAAGTGGTGTTACGGTGTGCCAGATTGCACTTTGTATCGTTCAAGTCTGGTACTACAAGCCCCTCCATTAAATGAACAACCACCCCCTCATAAAAATTGTGAACAAGCCCACGGCTAAAATTAGCGGAAACGTGGATTGCCCCAACATGCATTATTATTTATATTTTCTACTCCCTCCGTTCCTAAATATAAGTCTTTTTTATTAGCCACACCTAAGACAAGAATTTTTTTATTAGCAGTGAACCCCACATGTCATAGACACAAAAATTGTGGCAAGATTCCCTTAGGCAAGCCAAAGTGTGTCTAACAATTTGAGCAACTCAGGTTAGGCAAGTGTGGCAAGTGTGGGAAAAATAATGTGGCAACATAAGACAAACATAGTAACAATCCAAACAACCTCGTAATTTTTTGTGAGATGCATGAAAATTTGGTTAGTTAAATTTATAGTCAAAATTTGGCAAGGTGCATCAAACCAACACATGCAAGTACCAAAAGGAAAGTCACGGCATGCATGCATGCGTTATACTCCCTCCATTTCAAAATATAAGTCTTTTTAGAGATTGCAACAAGTGACTACATACGAAGCAGAATATGTCTACTCCTACATACGAAGTAGCCCATTTGAAATGTGTAAAAAGACTTATATCGAGTGCAGTGCTTTGATGTGTTGCGTCAACTCGTACAAGACCGAGAAATTTGATTACTACAACGCCCTCTCCCTCGCGGACTGAGCTCCAGTGCCTTAACTGCACCTGCCTTTGGCTGCATGACAGGAGGGCCAACCACCTATTGGGCCCACATGTCATAGATGCAAAGGCAGGAGCAGTAAGTAGAAGCTTTCGCTACACGCTATCCCTTCCACACGAGGTGGACGGACATGCAACAGTGGATTCGATACTGTAGAAGTAGGAGTAACATCATTGTTCGTCTTCTCGAAGAGGCGAAGAGCCAAGCGCAACCTGAACGTGGCAGTTGCGAACGCTCGCGTGGTGCGGTTCCTTGGAGTACTAGCCAGGCTCTTGCATGAGACAAAATTCCTATTGTTTAACAATTAAAATCCATTATCCATTGGTTGATATTCATTCTGCATAGGTCCACGCGCTTAATTAGCACTGTTTCCTCCTGGGGTCACCAATGTTTATTTGCTAATTAATAGCATTGCATGCAACGAACTAGCCATTTCAAGTCATTAAAAGCATGCACACCTCTCATCTCTTATTGGTTGATATGTCAAGAAACAAGGTAGAAGTTAATGCACCGCGCCTAAGTGTTTTGGGACTATTTGGTTTCGGTGTGCAGTGGCACTAAGATCGGTCGCTCACGATAGTACATACTCCGTACCATACTACCATAGTACCCTCTCTAGCTTACGCTGTTTTATAGATTGTCGTTGTGATGGACGATATACATGAGCAAGGCGGTCTGAGTATGACCGTTGGTGTTGAGCCAGGTGAATACATGCTCGACATTCGCGTAGGCCTCCATCAAACGTCTAAACAGTAATTTCAGGCACCACCAGGGCGCGCAGGTGATGGGCTCGCCGTTTGCGTTGCGCCATGAGCAGGACTTTGATTTAGAGGGCGACATGCATGCATTAGCATGCTTTGACAGCGTGAGCGTGAGTGTCTGACGTGAAGTATCTCATTTTCATTTGGCTGACGAGGGTGCGTTGCAGCGACGAGTCCGTGGTTTGATTCCCCACATACGCATAATTTTGGTTTTTACAGTATTTCTTTCTCCATTGACAGGTAGGCCCGCGTAGATAGATAAAGAACATGAGCTGATGAGGCGCATGCGGACTGTTTGACTGGTCAACCAGACAAATACGGAGCTATACACTGAGCCAGTGACCGTATAATCACTATATCTCCTATACAATGATCAAACTGAGCTATCAAGACAAGTTCGATGACCGCCAATGCATTTTACTCGCTAATAAATGACCAGGATTGAAGGGGAATCCAAATTTGCTTCGTCTTCTGTCCTTGAGCTCTTGACAAACCAATGCACTATACGGTTGTCCGGCCACTCCACCCCAGAGCTCTCACCAAGCGTCGTTCATGCCACTGTGCCGCACACTAACCGCTAAGGCAGCGATGGCATCCCGCCGCACTGAGTTCCTCGCCACCCACGACTGCACACAAAATGGTAGGGAAGCGATGGCATCCCGCCGTGCCGAGTTCATCGCCGCTCGCGACCTCACAACTATGTGGGAGGAATTTGAAGATGCCAAGGCCGAATGGGTGGTAGAGCAAGAGGCGGCCAAAGCCGCACAGAGGGAGCGAAAAAGTCAGAAAGCACTCAAGAAAAGAGAGGCCCGCCGCCGCAAGAAAGAAAAGGGCGCACGCGCTGCTGCGGAGAGGTCGGCGGAGATCCAAGCACAGTGGGGTGTCGCCGACAAAGCCGGGAAGGAGAACGACAGCGTCTGGCCAGCATGTGAGAAGTAGTAGTACTAGTAGTTAGTGTGTGTGTCTGTGTCTGAGTACGAGCATGTACCAATACTACTAGTTACTACAGTAGTTTTTAGAGAAAATTACCAGTACATTAGCCTAGACTAAATGGAAAAATTCCTATCCTAAGCATCAAATGGCATCTCTTTCTCTATAGGAATTGAGATGCATGTCATCTCACTTCCTATGATTTTCATATTCCTATCCTATGAACGAAAGGAGGCCTCTGTTGGAGTAACTACTGTAGCAAGCAGTACTGCTAGTATAGTTGTTTTCTTCAAGAAGCGGAATTCAACGAAGTCATGATGGTTCCTTCGTCCTAGAAACTTCAAAATGGGAAGTGGGCCTGTGATTTGACGGCTCATTAGTCATTGTTACTATGGAGCGATGACCTGGGTGACTCTCCCTTGGAGTTCTGTGTGCATGGCAAGTGGACCAGGATGGTCGACGTCCCACATGTTGGCGAACGGAAGTATTCTTCCGATATCGAGGAGCAAGGAAACCGCGTGGTATAGTATCACTGCTGATTGGTTCGCAAAAAAATAGTATCACTGCTGATTTATAATTATTTTTTATTTCTGATGAATGCTAGCGTTTCAACTCTTACGAGGAAGGGTGCCAAACACGGCACGTGCTGGATGTCCCACACGTCAGTGAAAGGAGTGGGACATGAACAGCTTGGTAGAGCCCAGCGTAAAAAAATAGTGTGGTAGAGCGTCTCCACTTCTTCCACTTCTGGGTCGGAGACCACACGTAGTAGTACTTAGTGGTATGAACGATACAAAGTGCGACCTGGAGAGAAAGACACGTCTAGTTGGAAGGTCTCGGGGCATACACGTAAACAAATATAAAAGTTAATATGTGCCTCCAACTAATATAGTAGTAGTAGAGTACTTAGGCACGTACTCCATAACATCACAGTGCATTGCACGTACAACATTTAGTGGTAGTACGTAGTAAGAGACAAATGTCGCCCAAGACTTCCCTTCTCGACCTACTTTTGGGTGTTTGGTAGAGTGTATGGAGGCTACATGAGTCCACACTAGTTTAGCACAAATACACTAGAAGCATGCATGAAGAGGGGTGTTGAGTTGAGCATGCATGAAGAGGGAACAACTATGCTGAGACGAGAATGCAACCAAACACACCCTATATGCCACACATGTTCATACCATTTGTGCCTTTCTACTTCACTTACTGCGCTACATTACTCAGGTTCATACGTCCACTCCTGGGTACGTGTCCGTCTCGTAGTTCTAGTCCCTCGTGTTCTTCATATAGATGGAATGATCCTTGCATAACACGTGCACCTTGATGCTAGATGTCTCGCGTGTTGGCAAAAGGATGAACAAAGCTCACGTAAAAAAAATAGAGTGGAAGAACATAGATTCCGGACGATCGAGAAGGAGCAAGGAACCTCGTGGTGGAGCGTCTGCACTCATAATATTTAATACTATTTAGCGATATAAAATTAATCAATCATCTCCATAGTGGACTGGAAGAGTACGAAACACGGCAGCCCAGTGTAGTTACATCATACTTGTAAATGGCTAACCCATGCTATCACCATATTTCTTGGCTTCCGTGGGACACCTATCTCTAGTAATCCAGCAGCCTGTATCGCTTCTCCCTCCTCGTCTCTATCAAAGTGCGGCGTGTTGGCGTTTTTGCCGTCTATTGAGGTCGGTTAACTATCACATGTTAGCGACATGCCAAGAGCATTCTAACAAAATTCCTTTCATGTTCCGTTTTCAAAAAGAAAAAAAGTCCTTTCACGTACGAATTTGCATGTATGCTTTGAGCAACTTGGATGTCCTATGCTGCTCCTGTTTGATACTCTAACTTAGCTAGAGGTTAGACTAACTCATGACTAACTCTGAACTAACTGTAGCCAAAGAGGTATTTGGGTGACAAGGTTAGATTGACAATAAATGCACTTCATGGAGAGAGAAGAGTGATTTTTCAGTGGTCCCAATGAGAACTATCTCCAGTTAGCACCTCTTGGGTGGGATAGTTTTTTTTGGTGGGTTCAGTGCAACTTGCTCCAATTTAAACCCTCATGCTTCGATACTTTAGGGATATTTGAGCCCCAACTAGCTCAAACTAACTCTAACCCATGGATCCAAACAGGGCCTATGGCCAGTCTCGACGCGGAGCGGTCGAGTGCACTGGGAAGCGGCGCTCTCTTGGCCGTTGCGCCACTTCAAAGCCGGCGCCAGCGAGAGGTCGCCTCCGCTCTAGCCAGGAATTAATGCGGCACTGATGCTCCAGGGCAACGCCGACAGTTTCACGTGGGAAGTGCGCGCTGGAAAGGGAGTATAGGTTTTGAACTGTTTCAGGTGTAGTACTGGTAGTTTGCAAAACTACTCAATTATTGCACTCAGTTTGCTAAGAAATTGTGGTCAAAAAGTTACTCCACAACCCGCTTCCCTTCTCCTTCCTCTTCCACCACCCGCGCACGTCCGCGGGAAGCAACTGGTCAACCCTTATATAGGAGAGCTAGCACAAAAAGATGCATGCATGACCACTAAAATTTCCATATTAAAGCACCGCTCCGGCGGGAGTATGGCGTATGTTGTTACCTTCGGCCAGCCCATGGCTACCGGGCAACGGCGACCAGAGAAGAGGCGGCGGGAGGGGAATGAATGCAGCTACTGTTTGGGTTCGCCTTCCGGCTTAAATAAATGCGCAGCATCACGTGTACCTGTGGGTGCACAAATTGTAACATACGTGTCTGCTTAAGTGGGCGTCACGTAACTGGTGTGTGTGTGAGAGAGATTCCGAGAGATAGAGTGCGTGTGTGCGACTCTACTCTTCGGACATGTACTCAACCTTTTGCATCGGGATATAAGTATAATGGTATTTACTTTAGCTAGTGATTTACGTGGCCATGTTAACATGGTTGTGTCAAAAAAATGTCACTTCCTTCTTGTTATTTGTGTTATATAATTACAAGCAAGATTCTCATGCATTGCACGGAACATCAATATGCATTTTTTTTACAAAACACCTGTTGGGATTGACCCATGCAGGAGTAATCCCATGTGTAAAAACTAATGATATCTCGAGAATGTCATCGAAAAAATGAAAGATGAGAGATAAGGCGAGGAGGAGTGGAGCGTGGGGGTGACTGGTGGTCGGAATGGGCGGAGGCATGGGGATGGACGGCGCCAGCAGACGGCAGCGGCCACCATGCATGTTAGATTGTTCCAGAGACTTATTCATTTTTTAATTGCTGAGCAATGAGGTTGCGGGAGATAATGATGAGAGAGGTCCGGGTATCTTTTTTAAAATTATCATAGTTTGCTTTCTATCCTCAGATATAGATCATACGGTCTGTATTACAAGATGGCAGGCACACCATCACCGCCAACTTGTTTTTTATAAGGGTACAGATGATAAGTTTGCTGACTACTAAAGTAAAGTGGAATTTGTCCATGTTATGCAAGTAAATAAAGGTGATTGTTTATCATACGGGTAAGGTTGGATGAAGGGTGGTAGGAACAAATGCTCCGCCTAGAGCATGTGTGTGTGAGATGGAGTCTTAGTGTGCGTGTGGTGTGTGTGTGTGAGAGAGAGAGACAGAGAGAGAGGAGAGAGAGATGGAGTCTTAGTTTGTGTGTGTGTGAGAGAGAGAGATGGAGTCTTAGTGTGTGGGGGGTGTGCGTGCGTGCATGCGCGTGTGTGTGTTTGTGTGTGTGTGTGAGAGAGAGAGAGATGGAGTCTTAGTGTGTGTGTGGGGAGGGTGTGTGTGTGTGTGTGTGTCGCGGGGTCCTCTGTGGCGGATGTAATTTAAGTGTGCATGGCTTCATCATAGAGAGGTGATGTGTATGGAAGAGGCCACCAACAATGGGGTGCGAGCGAGAAAATGCCGGTAGAGAGGGAAGAGAAGGTGTGTGCGCGTGAGAGGAGTCGACATCGAGAGAACGTGTTTGTTCGAGAGACACCGAGGAAGACTACTATATATTGATGGTGCATGTAGGCGGGAATTAAACAAAGGTATGGTCTTATTGGTTTCGGGGATATAGGGGAAGAGTGAGAGGCCGGGGGGTAGCTAGAAGGAGATTGTTAAGTGTGAGTGTGTGTTTTACCCATCTAGGCGGAAGTTATGTGCATAAAAGAGGAGAACGATTCGATGTGGCGTTAGGATTGAGGGTAATTAACTACGTATGGAGACATAGAGACCTTGAACGTGCATGTGTGAGAGGTATACATGTATACGTGGGATGTGTGTGTGTGCGCGCGCATGATCGAGATAAAAGAAAGAAGTCATAAGTCATAAGATCAACGACATGGGAGAGACAGATCGGTATGACAATATGCATGCATGTGAGAATGCAGGGAAGAAGGCCAGACAATTGAGCATGTGTTTTTGTCTTTAAGAGATAGTGGCGTGGGCTGGAGCATGCATCTATGGCGAGCAGAGGGAGTGAGGAGCAATGATTGTGCAAAAGAGACCAACCTATAAATGCATATGTATGGAGAGACATATATAGTGTGGGTGATAGGAAGCAAGACTCCGTGCAAGAAAGAAATGTTGACGGAGAAACTACAGATAGATACAGAGATGGAGATGCTAGCTAGAGGGACATCCGCTAGTTTGGGTGTTGGAGATGACCGTCGGGTGGTTCAAAGGGTGAAGTTATATATGTGTGTGAGAGGGCACTTGACTGCATGTAGAGAGAAACATATGTAGTGTGTGTGATAGGAATCAAGAGTGAGGGCGAGAAAGAAGGCTGATGGAGAAACAGATAAATAGAAAGATAAAGATGCTAGCTAGTGTGTGTTAGAGATAGGAGTCGAGTGGATCAGAAGGCTGGGTTATGTGTGTGGGTGTGAGAGAGATAGAGAGAGGGTGCATGTGAGTCACATACAAACATATATCAGAGAGAAATTAGATCCAGAGAGACGGAGTTTTGTGTCTGTGAGAGAGAAAGATATTTCACAACGAGAGTGATAGCTAGAGAGACATACGAGGGAACGCAAGATATCTCTAGGGAGAGAGGGTGTGTGTGAGCGACATACAAGAGAACAATGGAGAAATATGAGACCCTGGGAGACAGAGTTTGTGTTTGTGTGTGAGAAAGAGATATTGAATAGGAAGAGTCGTAGGTTCTCGTATCTAAGGAGCGAAAGACATCTCTGTATGAGGGGTGTGCGAGTGGCACACATGGGAATAGTAGAGAGAAATGAGACCCCGGGAGACAAACTTTTGTGTTTGCGTGAGAGAAAGAGATTCCACATGGAGAATCATAGTTAGAGACACATAGCAGGGAGCGAGATATACTTAGAGAGAGATAGAGTGATGAAGGTCGAGGGAGAGAGTACCGTCAGTGTGTTATGAAGATAAAAGATCATTGTCGACATACATAGCATGAGAGATACCTGAGAGACGATGAACGTGTATAGGTCCAGAGAGATAGTCCTATATAAGCATGAGTGATGGCTATATGAGACGAATATCTAGATTAAAGGGGATTCAAATATTTAAACTGGAGATCACGACATCGATAATATCATAACGTAAATTGGTGTATCAAACATGCATATTCATTTGAATTTGGGCACACGTGTAATGTTATATAGTTTATCAATATTGGTGATCCATAGATTCTTCAATTACAAACAATGCATTGTTTATATGCAATTAATGTCTAAACGGGATTACACTATATGTTGCGTGTGTGAAACACATTATACATGTTTGAGAAGTAAAAAAACCTGCATGAAACACACATTAATTGGAGACAGTTAGCGAGGAATGCATACATTGGATTTCAACATAAAGTGGTTTCAAATATTTGAAAATCCAAATTTATGGATACAACCTTATGAATGTGAGATCATGCCATTTGTAAACCATATGTATGTATAAATGGTGTTGTGCTTTTGAAAGTATATATAAAAAAATGATGTATATAGAATGTAATTCCAATTGAAAATGGATCCCGCCCGAAAAAAATAGAATACAAATGGGATTCGAATTGAGTTGGCATGGTAAACGTGCACTCTGCAAAATTTGAATGAAGCGGGGAAAGTCGCAGTAACCCCCGAAACCAAAATCTGCGAGATGGAAATCACTACTGCCTATCCCTGCCACGCAAAGCCTATCTGCTGGATTTCTATAGGTTTCGATAGGGGTAGGTTTGTAATTTCACCCAAACATGACGTAACCGCCTCTCACCCGGACTCATACACGGTGGGCGCCAAAACATAGTGTGTCCTTGGCTGAAATCGACTCCCTCCCCGATTCATGTTCATACACGATGGGCGCCAATAACAAACTCTTGTCGGCAAATATTCGGTGTATGCGAGATTACCGTCCTATCCCCAACCGACTAATGTTGCTGTGATGTAGTAGAAATTTGAAATGGGGGCTAAGTTTGTAAATTTCCTCGCATTTGAGACAAGCGCGCCCTGAATACATGGTTCCCCCTCCTCTCTACCTCCCTTTTCCCCATTCGTACTCTGTGGGCGCCAAAACACCCTCTCCACCCCACCCTCCTGTGTCCGCCGCCGTCCGCCACCCCATCCACTGCCGTCCTCCTCCACCATGCCGGTGCTGATACCCCGACGCCGCCGTCCATTAGAAGAGATCAACCTCTCTCATCCACGGCTTCGGACCGGGATCCTTGCATCTCGTCCTCTCGCTTCATCCCCGCCGTCGTCCACCTTGCCAGCGCCTCTCCTACGACCGTCTCGTCCACCGCGCCCCGCCGCCACCGTCTACCCTCCTAGATCTGCTTCCACGCCGCTGACAGCCATCACTACCACAGCACCGTCAAATTCTCAGCAGATGCGTACAAGGCGCCGCACCAGAGGCGGTACTCTTTCGTATCTGCTCAACTTATTTATCGCAGCAAGAAAATAGATCGCCACTGCTTTACTCTGATTTCTTGTTTTGGTTGCGAAGTTGCCTTTGTCCGGTTTGCACCTTCAGATCCGCCATGGAATGCTCAACACTATACTCCCAATGCTTATGGTTTTCCCCATTTATATTCCACACTAGTTAAATCACAGTAGACTAAATTTCAAAATTGGGTCAGTCGATTTTTCAGAGCTCGCCGGAGTTCGCCGGTGCGATCGAAGGGGCTCGGGTGGTTGTGGGGCCTCGCCGAACAAAGAAAACTGGATGCGGGTGGGGGTTGGGTCGGGGGTGGGGGTGGGGGTGGCGGAGGAACACAGGTGGTGGGGGCCGGTGGTCCGGCTGGCGGCCCGTGCGGTGTTCTCTATGGGAAGAATCAGAAACGAGGAAGAAGAAGGGTTAGGAGACGTAGGATCTTCATCCAACCGCTTGAAATGGTCGAGAGACAGCTGGGAGTTGCATTCTTAATGCGCTCTGGTTCATCATGTGTGGGCACTGCGCAACTAACATTTTATTATCCAAAATCTGCTTGCTCTTCTTTACCATGTTCCTCTTCTGTTCTTCTTTAATATGTACTCTCTCCATTCCTAAATACAAATATTTGTATAGATTCCACCATGGACTACATATGGAGCAAAATGAGTGAATCTACACTCTAAAATGTATCTAGATACATCTATATGTGATCCATAGTGGAAATCTCTACCATGACTTATATTTTGGAACGGAGGGAGTATGATAGGTAGTACAGTATGTTCCTTGTACTGAAGATGAGCAGGGACATTTGCAGTGTAGAGGTCTATACGGTCGGTTGTGATGGACACTTTGAGCCTCTTTGATTCGTAGGATCTTGTAAACATAGGAATAGGATTTGTAGTGGCCTGCCCACTTGAATCCTATAAGAATAGCAAGGAAATGCGGGGAGCTGTGTCGCCTTTGAGAGTTACACTGATATTAATAGTACCGCACCTTCACTTGAAGAGAGCTGGTATCCGAAGCCTTTCTAGCCGTACCGGCAATACTAGCACTATATTCCAGCAAGTTCCACTTTGCTGATTTTACTTTGATGCTTAAGGTTTTCCCATTATATCTACACTATGATCTGTGTAGCTGCTTTGTGTCGCACTAACAGTAGTCCACTCTTGAAGATAAACACTGCAGTGACTTACAAAATTGTCACCAAGGCATTGAGTGCCATTCTGGATGCAATGAAACTCATACGCTCCCCACCTGTTGATTCTTGTTCAGAATATGATCCTAATGACTATTCTAACCTCAAGGAGTCAAAGGCAGATGGCCTGTCCTGTTCACCCATCAAGGTGCCTGTTCTAATTAGGCAATGTTTTATTGATTGCGGCTATCTTGCATATGTTGTCTTGCATTTCTTCTACTTTGTTGCACCGCCATCTGCTTAGTTTACTCATCATATATGTCGAGATGCCATGCCCATCCATTATCAATACATATTCCATCTGTCATCATACCATGTTTTTCCACTAAAATGCTGTTCTTGTGCATCAAACATCAAAAAGGAAGAGGGTGATTGCCGAACCTAAAGGAGCACCAGCAAAGTCCTTGAAAAACGTGGTGGTGCCGGAGAAATCAGACAACACCCCACTTATATTGGTTGTACAACCAGTGACACAAAACATAGGACCGACTCCAGCAGAATGTACCCATACTTCACTGGCCACACCACTAGCCCCACCACACAGGACCTGCACTCCAGCAAAAGGTATACCGATTTCATTTGCCATAGCACCAGCTGTACCATAGAAAAATCCCACTCCAGCAAAAAGTACAGCAAGTCCACTGGCCGAAGACCTATCCCAACTGCAGAGATGGCCAATTCCTGCAGATTGGAACCCCATTCCATTTATTCCCAGTTTAAAAGACAATGCTTTCAATGTTGTTAGGGACTACGTGCATATATTCCCATCATGTGAAGATTATTGTGAAGACAAACACCATTTTCACATCTTCCTGTCCAACTTACGTGTAAGTGCTATTATTCATTGTTATGATTTTCCTATTTTCTATTGATTGAACACATCAATGATTTACATTACATTGTTGTAACTAGGTGAGGGTCAATCTGGATAGTCATGACGAGCAAAGCTTGCTTGTGCTTTTCAAGGAAGCATTGCAGCAGTATGGGTGTTACCTGAGGAAATCACACTTTGATTGCAAGTCTATAAACGAATTTCCGGTGAAGTCTCCTCTGCTAAATTTAGAAGACATTGAATGGAAAAACCTTGTTATGCACTGGTCTTGTTCCCAGGATGAGGTACTGTCTATGAAATCACATGAAAATTTGAACTTCTACTTTTCCGCATGTGCCTTACGGATCTTTTTTGCAGGAAATCTGCTCGAAGAAGAATTCCGGTTTGACAAGCACGACAGGATATCGCAAATATGCTGCCCGCTGCTTTGCTCTTGTTAGTACATGTTGTCTTGTATCACTGTACTTGCATACATACCTGGTTCATTATGTGACAGCAGCATGCATGATAGCTTGCTTATCAATTGTTCGCTCCAAATTATCTGATCTGTATGAATGGTTACATTAGTGTAGAATATATCCAATGCCAATGTTTTTTTAGCTCTGCATGGTTCTTGTAAGTACATGATGTCCTTTAACAGTGTACTTATAATGACAGGTAGTTGTTCATGTACCATCACTCTGCAGCTTATTTTCCTTTGCCCTCCATTTTCTACACATCAGATCTATATTTACTCTTACCATAAGGTTGGTACTGAAGAAGTTTAGCTGTGCATTGCTCTTGGTTGTACCTTTTGCCTGTATCGCTACACTTACATTTATAGCTACTTGGTTATGTAGCATCACTATTCATCTTATCTTAAATATTCTCCATTTTTTCATATATTATCACATCTATATTTACTCTTAACAAAATGTAGAATAAAGGCAATGCTTTTGAAGAAGATTTTGTGGTAAACTTCTTGAATTGCCCCCCCATCAGCATGGACAAGGCCTTTATAGAGCCTGTCTTCACCAATAATGTAAGTTTGTCCATCTCAAGCCTTCAAACTTTGTTGTATATATTTGGTTAGGCATGACTGCAACAACTGTTTATTTTTCTTGTTTGCATCAAATTGCTTGTTTAAAGTTTATTATGTAGTTCATAAACAAAAGTTTGTCCTTTCTCAATTTAAGTTTTCAGTTGTACAACCAAGTTCCTTCTTCATACCATGTAAATTAAACTACAGAGCAAGTGATCTTCTTTTGCACTGCATGTATGCTTCTGTTCTTCATCTGTAATCCAGTGGTGTGGTGAACCTACCCACTACAGCACAGTGTCATATTCTGCAATGTCTTAACTATGAACAATGTCATATCATTCTACTATTATTTAAATCGTCTCTTTATTTGCCAATCTAAAATGGTATAAATTGATAGCACACTAACCATTGATACTTATGAGTTCTTGATCTGTAATCCAGTGGTGTCGTGAAGCTACCAACTCCTTCAAAATGTCATTTCCTACCATGTCTTGACTTGAACAATACCATATTGTGTTAATGCAATTTTAAACTGTGTCACTTTATTCGCCAGTAAGAAATGTGATGAATTGTCAGCACTGATACTTTTATGTGCAAAACATGTCATCTGTCTGCTTGTTTATCTTTCAGACTGAGGAAGATATAAGTGTTGAACAAGCGCAGTCTCATCATCTTGCTCAGCTGCTTGCGTTGCAGCTCCCCAGCAGGGCTAACCTTTCTTGAACTCTATTGAAGTGTTGTCGGTTTTGTATATTATTTTTTCGGCGTGTTTATTTGCACTGGTGGCGATCTTTGATGCCCAGTGTATGTAATCTGCTGTCTGCTTGTGCTTTATTATCATAGTGGCAAACTTTGATGCCCAGTGGATGTAATATGCCGTAATTTCTTTATTGTATAGTCTAGGTTTTTTCTTATTCACGATGCTATAGTTATTTTACTGTATATATATCCTGTCTTCGCAGTAAACCGGCCAAACCGTAAAATTACGGTACATAATCGGGCCGTCATGCAATCACGATGTAGGTTGGGCCTGAAACGTGCTGAACAGCTCACGGGCCGGCAGCAGCCCGAAATGAACCCTGGCCCATGATTGCGCGAATCAAATCGTGGGCTTTTAACAGGCCAAAATTGTCTCGGTCCTTGTTTGGCCCAATCAGATATCGGCTGCGAGCAGGCCGGATGCAAACCGGGCCGTAGTTAGGCCCAACTATATGACGGGCTTTTAACAGGCCGAAACTAATATAGGGCCGAAATGTTAAACGGGCCCTTAACAGGCCAAAACTAATATCAGGCCGAATTACTAAGTGGGCCTTTAGCAAGTGGGCCCAAAAGCATAGTGTCCAGTTGACGGGCTGAATCTGATATGGGCCATAATTGAGCCCAAAGCCTCTTAAATGGCCGGACCTGATCTGGGCCATAATTTGGCCCAGAATGTGGTACGCTTTTAACGGGCCGGATCTCATATGGGCCACTATTAGGCCCGGAGCGTGGCAGACCATTAATGGACCGGATCAAATATGGGCCGGCATTTGGCCCAAAACATGGCAGCCAGTTAATGGGCCGACCTACTAGGGTCCTCAAAATCTTGTGGGCCTACAACTGGGCCGACCCATTAATGTCGGTGAAATCTCGTGGGCCTTTAGCTGGGCTGGCCCATTATGATCGCAAGAATCTTGTTGGCCTTTACCTAGGCCGGCCCATTATGGCACACAAAAATCTTATGGGCCTTTCCCTGGGCCGGCCCATTATGGCCCACAAAATCTTGTGGGCCTTTAGCTGGGCTAGCCCATTATGGTCCGCAAAATCTCGTGGGCCTTTAGCTGGGCTAGCCCATTATGGTCCGCAAAATCTTGTGGGCCTTCAGTTGGGCCAGCCCATTTAAACTTGATGGGCCGGTCCACGTGTCAACATATCATAGGTGCGTCTCGCCCATTGGATGAGTGACACATGTTCCAACGTGGACCTGACACATGTCTCCTCCAGCCAATGATGATTTTACACGTGGAAAATCCCCATTGGTCGGGGCTGTTAACGGGTTATCGGATCCAAAACCCGACCCGATAGCTTAACGGTGTTCCATTACGGTGGATGCAACGTGTCGGTCACCCTTGACGAAAGCACTTATGTGATGCGTGATTTATCGTCATGGAAGTGGACACTTCTGTGATGATAATTTTGGTAAAGTCATGGAACACTTCTACAACAGCATAGGTATGACTATCTTGATTCTGTCATAGGTTTTTCATGGATGTACATGCATGACAAAAAACGCGACCTACTATGACAAACACGTATCATCACGGAAGTGTATTTTTTTGTAGTGATGGAGGAGTCGGCCGTGGCGTATTTGTCTACTATGATCGGTAGCTCATCGAGGGTCCCCGACTCGTCGCAGCGAAGCCAGTGCTTGAGGAGGGTGCCTTCTCGACACCCGGCGGTGAAGTACTCGATGGCCTGTACCTCGTGCACGCCTTCTCTAGAGTTGCGCAGCTCGGCCCAACGCGTGAGGTAGTCGTGAGTTGATTCGTTGGGGCCTTGGACGCACAAGGAGAGCTAGCGAGGCTTGGGAGGCCGCTTGTATGTGCTGGTGAAGTTGCGGATGAAGGCTTCAGTGAAATCAACCCAGCTGTTGATGATGTGGGGCTTCAAGTTGTTCAGCCATGTCCGGGTTGTGCCCTGGAGCATGAGCGGAACATATTTTACGGCAACTCACTTGTTGCCGTTTAATATGCTGACGGCCGTGGAGTAGTCAACCAGCCAGTCCTCCGGCTTCACGGAGCCAGTGTATTTGGGCGTATCTCTGGGGAGCGTGAACCCTTTGGGGAAGGGCTCATCTCAGATGTGGGAGCCAAAGCAAGGCGGATCCAATGCGTCTTCTTCTTCTAGCGCCAGGGATCGGTTGAGGCGGTCGATCCGGTGGCGGGCATCGTTTTCTCCGACTCCTTCCCGGTGGCCAAGGCGGTCGCCGAGTGTCGGGTGGTCAACAGTCGGCGGGGAAACGCACCTCTCCCTTCGGGTGGGGGAGGCGGACAGTCGTCCCGTCGTTCCACTGTTCTTTGGCGGCCGTCTTGGTCGCGCTTGATGGTGATGCAAGTCCGGCTGCGGCTGGCAGCCGGCTCCTTGTCTCTTCTATCGCGAACACCACCAGTCAGCGTCCGAGATGTCGCGCCTTGATCTCGGCGAGGAGGCTGGTCGTTGTTCCGCCGGTTGGGTGCTTTAGTGCGGCAGCCGGCCTCTTGGTGCTTGGCAGCCGTGTCAAGGAGCTGCTGGACGCGCTCCGTCATGTGGCGATGCTCGTCACCCTCGAGCTCGTCTAGCTCGTTTGTAGCCGCCTGGGCTGCTCGTATGTTCTTTGCGGGCGTGGCGTAGATGGGGCGATCCGCCCCGAACATGCTGGCAATGGCCGCGCCGCGCTGCTTGATCGTGCCAATGCGGCTAGGCCCACCAGGAGCCGGCGTGCCGCCAACGGTACGGTCCATCTCACGCTGGTAGGCCTCCAAAAAGCGTCTCATGGTGGCCAGCTTGTTGGCGCTCTCGACGAGCTGGATGCGGCGCGCCTCCAGCGTCTCGGCGTCGGCGTCTTCGGGTATGGGCACGGCCAGGTTTACCAGTGCCGCCTGTAGCGGATCCTGGCCACCACCGCCAGAATGCTCGCCATGGCTGATGGTGAGCACTTCCGTGACGGTGCTGCCGCCGCTGTCCGCGCGAGGAAGCGGTTCGTCGTAGACCACCACGTTGGTGGGGAACGCGTCAAGCGACGCCGTGTCTAAGTCGACAAGCATCGGGTCGGTGGAGCCAACCGACTCCAAGTCCGTAGTCGGCTCGCTAGCGACGTGGAGCTGGTCGAGGAGGCTGATGAGGCGGCTCTCGGGGCCCTATGTGCCCGCGTCAGATATGGGCTCATCGGAGAGGCAAATCTCGCCAACAAGATCGGCGAGGCAGCTCGCCGCACATACGACCTCCGCATCATGAAGCGTGTTGGCACAGACACCGTCTGGCGTGTCGGGCTGGCTGCGCTCGCTAGGAAGGAACAAGGTTCCCGTCCAGAGCAGGTCTCCGGACGACGGTGCACCTCGCCCCATGGTGGGCGCCAAATGTCGGGGGTTGGGTGCGACATATGCCAAAGGATGGCTTATCATGGTGGGAGTGAGTAGAACGTTGCCGGTGCCTGGAAGCGGGATGAGGCATAGACACGAACGCCGGCGTACTTTACCCAGGTTCGGGGCTCTCCTAGGAGATAACACCCCTAGTCCTACTCTGCGGGGTCTCTGCATGTTCACTAAGGCACTAGTGTGTACAATCTTGCTCCTTGAGCTGTATGCCAGAGGTAGAAGGAGGCAGGCTTGCTCTCTCCTTCCTCTGGGTATGAGTCTAGGTCTAACGGGTTCGGAACCCCTTGCATGGGAGACCTGGGGGGTTTATATAGGCCTACCCCCAGGGGTACAATGGTAATCCAGCCGGGTGTAGGACCCGGCTGTCAGTGTCTCTGGTCTCCGGCTTCTCCGCCGGCGGCTAGGGCCCGCTGCCTGGTGGGCCCTATCGGCTGGTCATATACGGAGCCGACAGGCCCCTCCCGCCGCTCGCGGGTCTTGCCGGCTGCTGGTTACTGTAGCCGTAACGCTAATGATGCATACTTGGTCAGGGGAGCGTGGCTACAGTCCCGCCGCCTGGTGGGAGATCACTGTAGCCACGCCATGTCTCATCTGTTTAATGGCGCACAGACCTTGAGGGGAGAGGGACTGCCTGCTAGAGGCTGGCCTCCCTTGGGTCTGACTGCTCTAGCTTCCGCCGTCTTCCGGGCTCTCGCCGCCCGGTAGGGACAGCCGCCTGCAGGCCATACCGACAGGTCGTCGTGGGAACAGGGCTCCGCCTGTCAGGAGTGACATCAAGGGTGGAGTGGAAATAGTACCACGTCGTGCAGAGATCTCTGCCTGTACGGGGTACTATGGCTGCACCTTGCCTTGGGTATGGGGGAGATGGGCTACGTTGTGGCCACATCCTATCTTGTCTTCTTAACGGGGGCACAGACTTTGAGGATGCTATGGGCCGCCAGCTAGGAGCCGGCCTCTCTGGAGGCCGCCTGCTAGGAGTCGGCCCATCTCGATGCCGCCCTCTGGAGCTTGGTCGCCTTCTGGCAGCCTGCCGTACGAGCCAGCCGGCCATCAGAAGGCGGCGCTTCGTTCTGGTCATTTGTGGGGCGTGTCTGGCCCATTGTCTTGAAAGGTTCAGGGACCCGGGTTAGACTACCCGTGGCCCATTACTCCGACAGTCCGCGACAAGTAGACCGAAACGATTCTGCATCTACTACTAGTACTCCACACATCGACCGCTATCCAACATGCATCTAGAGTATTAAGTTCATAAGAACATAGTAAAGCATTAAGCAAGATGGCATGATGTAGAGGGATAAACTCAAGCAATGTGATATAAACCCCATCTTTTTATCCTCGATGGCAACAATACAATACACGTCTTGCTGCCCCTGCTGTCACTGGGAAAGGACACCGCAAGATTGAACCCAAAGCTAAGCACTTCTCCCATTGCAAAAAAGATCAATCTAGTAGGCCAAACCAAACTAATAATTTGAAGAGACTTGCAAAGATAATTAAATCATACACATAAGAATTCAGAGAAGAACCAAATATTGTTCATAGATAATCTTGATCATAAACCCACAATTCATCGGATCTCGACAAACACACCGCAAAAATAGTTACATCGAATAGATCTCCAAGAAGATCGAGGAGAACTTTGTATTGAGATCCAAAGAGAGAGAAGAAGCCATCTAGCTAATAACTATGGACCCGAAGGTCTGAGGTAAACTACTCACACATCACCGGAGAGGCTATGGTGTTGATGTAAAGCCCTCCGTGATTGATTCCCCCTCCGGCGGAGCTCCAGAAAACGCCCCAAGATGGGATCTCTTGGGTACAGAAGGTTGCGGCGGTGGAAATAGGGTTTCGTGGTGCTCCTGGATGTTTTCGGGGTATATATAGGAGGAAGAAGTAGGTCGGTGGAGCTACGAGGGGCCCACGACGGTGGAGGGCGCGCCGCCCTGCCTCATGGCCGCCTTGTTTGTTTCTTGACATCCACTCCAAGTCTCATGGGTCATGTTTGTTCCAAAAATAACTCTCTTGAAGGTTTCATTCTGTTTGGATTCCGTTTGATATTTCTTTTCTGTGAAACACTGAAATAGGCAAAAAAAATAGCAATTTGCACTGGGACTTGGGTTAGTAGGTTGGTCCCAAAAATAATATAGAAGTGCTTAGTAAATCCCATTAAACATCCAAAACATATAATATAATTGTGTGGAACAATAAAAAATTATAGATACGTTGGAGACGCATCAAGCGTCTTCTATGATATGATTCTTCGCTTTTCAGTTTGCCACAATCATCCTTGCTGTACATGCCTTTTGAGAAGGACACGCATTAATCGTAAATTTATTAGACTACCCTTTGTGCTTCACTTATATCTTTTGAGCTAGGCAGTTTGCTCTAGTGCTTCATTTATATCTTTTTAGAGCATGGTGGTGGCTTTATTTTATAGAAATTGATAAACTCTCATGCTTTACTTATATTATTTTGAGAGTCTTAAACAACATGATAATTTGCTTAGGTTATGAATTTAGTCCTAATATGATAGGCATCCAAGAGGGATATAATAAAAACTTTCATATAAAAGAACATTGAATAGATGAGAAGTTTTGATTCCTTTCATTTGTTTTGAGATATAAAGATGGCGATACTAGAGTCATGCTAGTAAGTAATTGTGGATTGGTAGGATACATGTGTTAAAGTTTGTGATTCCCGTAGCATGCACGTATGGTGAACCGTTATGTGATGAATTCAGAGCATGACTTATTTTTTATTGTCTTCCTTATGAGTGGCGGCCGGGGATGAGTGATGGTCTTTTCCTACCAATCTATCCCCCTAGGAGCATGCGTGTAGTGCTTTGTTTCGATGGGTAATAATTTTTTGCAATAAGTATGTCAGTTCTTTATGACTAATGTTGAGTTCATGGATTATATGCACTCTCACCCTTCCACCATTGCTA
Organism: Triticum dicoccoides; assembly: GCF_002162155.2. Classification (NCBI taxonomy): domain Eukaryota; kingdom Viridiplantae; phylum Streptophyta; class Magnoliopsida; order Poales; family Poaceae; genus Triticum; species Triticum dicoccoides. Next base: position 440,661,023 of record NC_041384.1, read on the forward strand.
GCCTCTCTAGTCCCGTGCAACTTTCACCGGTGCATTAAACCCACCATATACCTTCCTCAAAACAGCCACCATAACTACCTATTATGGCATTTCCATAGCCATTCCGAGATATATTGCCCTGCAACTTCCACCGTTCTGTTTATTATGACACATACCATCATTGTCATATTGCTTTGCATGATCATGTAGTTGGCATAGTATTTGTGGCAAAGCCACCATTCTTATTTTTTATACATGTCAGTCTTGATTATTGCACATCCCGGTACACCACTGGAGGCATCCATATAGAGTCATATATTATTCTAGAATCGAGTTGTAATTCTCGAGTTTTATGTAAATAAAATTGTGATGATCATCATTATTAGAGCATTATCCCATGTGAGGAAAGGATCATGGAGGCTATGATTCCCCCACAAGTCGGGATGAGGCTCCAGACGAAAAAAGAGAAAAAAGAAAAAAACAAGAAAAAAAGAAAAAGAAAAAAATGAGAGAAAAGAGACAAGGGACAATGTTACTATCCTTTTTCCACACTTGTGCTTCAAAGTAGCACCATGATCTTCATGATAGAGAGTCTCCTATTTTGTCACTTTCATATACTAGTGGGAATTTTCGAGAACTTGGCTTGTATATTCCAATGATGGGCTTCCTCAAATTTCCCTAGGTCATCGTGAGCAAGCAAGTTCGATGCACACCCACTTAGTTTCTTTTTGAGCTTTCATACACTTATAGCTCTAGTTCATCCGTTGCATGGCAATCCCTACTTACTTGCATCGATATCAATTGATGGGCATCTCCATAGCCCATTAATTTGCCTAGTTGATGTGAGACTTCCTCCTTCTTTTTGTCTTCTCCACAACCACCATATTCTATTCCACCTATAGTGCTATATCCATGGCTCATCCTCATGTATTGCGTGAAAGTTGAAAAAGTTTTAGAACATGGAAAGTATGAAACAATTGCTTGGCTTGTCATCAGGGTTGTGCATGATGAAATACTTTGTGTCATGAAGATCAAGCATAGCCAGACTTTATGATTTTGTAGGGATTACTTTCTTTGGCCATGTTATTTTGAGAAGACATGATTGCTTTATTAGTTGCTTGAAGTAGTATTGTTTTTATGTAAATATTAAACTTTTGTTTTGAATCTAATGGATCCGAATATTCATGCCACAATAAAGGAAATTGCATTGATTAATATGTTGGATAGCATTCCACATCAAAAATTCTGGTTTTATCATTTACCTACTCGAGGACGAGCAGGAATTAAGCTTAGGGGTGCTCGATACGTCTCCAATGTATCTATAATTATTTTTATTGTTCGATGTTATTATATTATCTGTTTTAGATGTTTTATATGCATTAATATTCTATTTTATATTATTTTAGGGACTAACCTATTCACATAGAGCCGAGTGCAAGTTTTTGTTCCTTGTTTTTTGAGTTTTACAGAAAAGGGATGTCAAACGGAGTCCAAACGAAATAAAACTTTCGCGATGATTTTTATTGGACCAGAAGACACCCAGGAGACTTGGAGAGGTGGTCAGAAGTTCTCCGAGAAGACGACAAGCCTGCTAGGAGCGCCCCTGGGGGCGCCCTGAGGGCTTCCTTATGAGTGGCGGTCGGGGACGAGCGATGATCTTTTCCTACCGATCTATCCCCCTAGGAGCATGCATGTAGTGCCGAGGTTTTTGATGACTTGTAGATTTTTTCAATAAGTATGTGAGTTCTTTATGACTAATGTTGACTCCATGGATTATACGCACTCTCACCCTTCCATCCTTGCTAGCCTCTTCGGTACCATGCATTGCCCTTTCTCACATTGAGAGTTGGTGCAAACTTCGCCGGTGCATCCAAACCCCGTGATATGATACGCTCTTTCACATATAATCCACCTTATATCTTCCTCAAAACAGCCACCATACCTACCTATTATGGCATTTCCATAGCCATTCCGAGATATATTGCCATGCAACTTTCCACCATTCCGTTTATTATGACACGCATCATCATTGTCATATTGCTTTGCATGATCATGTAGTTGACATCGTATTTGTGGCAAATCCATCGTTCATAATTCTTCCATACATGTCACTCTTGATTCATCGCAATCCCGGTACACCGCCGGAGGCATTTATATAGAGTCATCTTTGTTCTAGTATCGAGTTGTAATCATTGAGTTGTAAATAAATAGAAGTGTGATGATCATCATTTTCTAGAGCATTGTCCCAAGTGAGGAATAAAAAAAGATAAGGCCCAAAAAAAGAGAAAAGAGAAAGGCCATAAAAAAAGAAAAGGCCAAATAAAAAAATGAGAGAAAAAGAGAGAAGGAACAATGCTACTATCCTTTGCCACACTTGTGCTTGAAAGTAGCACCATGATCTTCCTTTTAGAGAGTCTCTTGTTTTGTCACTTTCATATACTAGTGGGAAATTTTCATTATAGAACTTGGCTTGTATATTCCAACAATGGGCCTCCTCAAGTGCCCTAGGTCTTCATGAGCAAGCAAGTTGGATGCACACCCACTAGTTTCTTTTGTTGAGCTTTCATACATTTATAGCTCTAGTGCATCCGTTGCATGGCAATCCCTACTCCTTGCATTAACATCAATCGGTGGGCATCTCCATAGCCCATTGATTAGCCTCGTTGATGTGAGACTTTCTCCTTTTTGTCTTCTACACATAATCCCCTCATTATGTTCTATTCCACCCAAAGTGCTATATCCATGGCTCGCGCTCATGTATTGCGTGAACGTTTATAGGTTTGAGATTACTAAAGTATGAAACAATTTCTTGGCTTGTCATCGGGGTTGTGCATGATGAGAGCATTCTTATGTGACGAAAATGAAACATGACTAAACTATATGATTTTGTAGGGATGAACTTTCTTTGGCCATGTTATTTTCAGAAGACATAATTGCTTAGTTAGTATGCTTGAAGTATTATTATTTTTATGTCAATATGAACTTTTCTCTTGAACCTTTCAGATCTGAATATTCATGCCACAATTAATAAGAATTAAATTGAAATTATGCCAACTAGCATTCCACATCAAAAATTATCTTTTTTATCATTTACCTACTCGAGGACGAGCAGGAATTAAGCTCGGGGATGCTTGATACGTCTCCAACGTATCTATAATTTTTGATTGCTCCATGCTATGTTATCTACTGTTTTGGGCAATATTGGGCTTTATTATCCACTTTTATATTATTTTTGGGACTAACCTATTAACCGGAGGCCCAGCCCCGATTTGCTGTTTTTTGCCTATTTCAGTGTTTCGAAGAAAAGGAATATCAAATGGAGTCGAAACGGAACGAAATCAACTGGAGAACTTATTTTTGGAAGGAAAGCTATCGTATGGACTTGGACCCCATGTCAGGAGAGAAGGGAGGTGCCCACGAGGGTGGGAGGCATGCCCACCCCCCTACGGCGCGCCCCCTGCCTCGTGGGGCCCCTGAAGCTCCACCGACGTACTTCCTGCACCCATATATACCTACGTATCCTAAAACTTCCAGAACACACAATAGATCGGGAGTTCCGCCGCCAGAAGCCTCTGTAGCCATCGAAAACCAATCTAGACCCATTTCGGCACCCTGCCGGAGAGGGAATTCCTCTCTGGTGGCCATCTTCATCATCCCGGTGCTCTCCATGACGAGGAGGGAGTAGTTCTCCCTCGGGGCTGAGGGTATGTACCAGTAGCTATGTGTTTGATCTCTCTCTCGTGTTATTGATTTGGCACGATCTTGATGTATCGCGAGCTTTGATATTATAGTTGGATCTTATGTTTCTCCTTCCCCTCTACTCTCTTGTAATGAATTGAGTTTTGCCCTTGAAGTAATCTTATCGGATTGAGTCTTTAATGATTTGAGAACACTTGATGTATGTCTTGCCGTGCGTATCTGTGGTGACAATGGGATGCCACGTGATTCACTTGATGTATGTTTTGGTGATCAACTTGCGGGTTCCGCCCGTGAACCTATGCACAGGGGTTGGCACATGTTTTCATCGTGATTCTCCGGTAGAAACTTTGGGGAACTCTTTGAGGTACTTTGTGTTGGTTGAATAGATGAATCTGAGATTGTGTGATGCATATCGTATAATCATACCCACGGATACTTGAGGTGACATTGGAGTATCTAGGTGACATTAGGGTTTTGGTTGATTTGTGTCTTAAGGTGTTATTCTAGTACGAACTCTTGGGCTGTTTGTGACACTTATAGGAATAGCCTAACGGATTGATTGGGAAGAATAACTTTGAGGTGGTTTCGTACCCTACCATAATCTCTTCGTTCGTTCTCTGCTATTAGTGACTTTGGAGTGACTCTTTGTTGCATGTTGAGGGGTAGTTATGTGATCCAATTATGATATTATTGTTGAGAGGACTTGCACTAGTGAAAGTATGAACCCTAGGCCTTGTTTCCTAGCATTGCAATACCGTTTACGCTCACTTTTATCATTTGTTACCTTGCTGTTTTATATTTTCAGATTACAAATACCTTTATCTACTATCCATATACCACTTGTTTCACCATCTCTTCGCCGAACTAGTGCACCTATACAATTTACCATTGTATTGGGTGTGTTGGGGACACAAGAGACTCTTGTTATTTGGTTGCATGGTTGCTTGAGAGAGACCATATTCATCCTATGCCTCCCACGGTTTGATAAACCTTAGGTCATCCACTTGAGGGAAATTTGCTACTGTCCTACAAACCTCTGTACTTGGAGGTCCAACAACGTCTACAAGAAGAAGGTTGTGTAGTAGACATCAAGCTCTTTTCTGGCGCCGTTGCCGGGGAGGCAAAGAAAGCGGCACTAACTCACCCCGTCAACTAAGTTCTTTTCTGGCGCCTTGCCGGGGAGGTGAGTGCTTGAAGGTATATCTTTAGATCTTGCAATTGAGTCTTTTAGTTTTTTGTTTTATCACTAGTTTAGTTTATAAAAGAAAACTATAAAAAATGGAATTGAGTTTGTCTCATACGCTTCACCTTTTTAATATCTATCGTGAGTATGATGGAAAGGATAATTGTGCTCAAGTGATAGAAGAAGAAATCTATAAAATGTTTGGCAGTAAATATTTGAATGATGAGCATGATTGCAATGTTGTTAGTATGAATTCCTTGAATATCCATGATGCTAATGATATGCAAATCCACAAGCTTGGGGAAGCTATGTTTGATGAAGATGATATTTTTTGTCCCCCAAGTTTTGATGAGCAAATTTATTATGATGAAAGCATGCCTCCTATCTATGATGATTATTGTGATGACACGTATGCTTTAAAGAATAATGATAACCATGAAACTTGTCATCTTGATCTTAATTTTCAATCTCATGATAGTTATCTTGTTGAGTTTGCTCCCACTATTGTTCATGAGAAGAATTTTGCTTGTGTGGAGAGTAGTAAATTTTCTATGCTTGTAGATCATGAAAAGAATGCTTTAGGTGCTGGTTATATTGTTGAATTCATTCATGATGCTACTGAAAATTATTATGAGGGAGGAACATATGCTTGTAGGAGTTGCAATAATATCAAGTTTCCTCTCTATGTGCTTAAAACTTTGAAGTTATGCTTGCTTTACCTTCCTATGCAAGATGATTATTGTTCCCACAAGTTGTTTGATCACAAAATCCCTATGGATAGGAAGTGGGTTAGACTTAAATGTGCTAGCCATATTCTTCATGATGCTCTCTTTATGTTTCAATTCTTATCCTTTATGTGAGCATCGTTGAAATCATCGTGCCTAGCTAGGGGCGTTAAACGATAGCGCTTGTGGGGAGGCAACCCAACTTTACTTTTGTTCCTTGCTTTTTGCTCCTGTTTAGTAATAAATAATTCATCTAGCCTCTGTTTAGATGTGGTTTTATTCATTTAATTAGTGTTTGTGCCAAGTAGAACCTTTGGGAAGACTTGGGGGAAGTCTTTGCGATCATGCTGTAAAAATCAGAAACTTTAGCACTCACGAGAATTGCTGCCATTTTTTATTGGAGAGTGCTATTTAGTTAATTCTTTTTGAATATGATTAATAGATAAATTCCTCAGGTACAACAATTTATTTGAGAATTTTATGAGTTCCATAAGTATATGTTTGATCCAGCTTACTACAGACTGTTCTGTTTTTGACAGATTCTGTTTTTCATGTGTTGTTTACTTATTTTGATAAATCTATGGCTAGTAAAATAGTTTATAAACCATAGAGAAGTTGGAATACAGTAGGTTTAACACCAATATAAATAAATAATGAGTTCATTACAGTACCTTGAAGTGGTGATTTATTTTCTTATACTAACAAAGCTTACGAGTTTTCTGTTAAGTTTTGTGTTGTGAAGTTTTCAAGTTTTGGGTGAAGATTCGATGGACTATGGAATAAGGAGTGGCAAGAGCCTAATCTTGGGTATGCCCAAGGAACCCCAAAGTAATATTCAAGGACAACCAAGAGCCTAAGCTTGGGGATGCCCCGGAAGGCATCCCCTCTTTCGTCTTCGTTCATCGGTAACTTTACTTGGAGCTATATTTTTATTCGCCACATGATATGTGTTTTGCTTGGAGCGTCAATTTATTTTGTTAGGATTTGCTTGCTGTTATTTAGAATAATGTTTTGCATCTTTTATTTCAATAAAATTGGCATTGATAGCCTTTACTATGCCTATGTTATAAGTGTACATGTTGCTGTCTGAAAACAGAAAGTTTACCGCTGTTGCAATAATTCCCTAGAAAAGTTAGAATGTGGTAAAATGTTGAAACCTTTTGAATATTAAGATCTGATAAATTTACTACAGTGGTAAGTTTATTTCATAATTTTTGGAGCTAGGGAAGTATGGATGTTGCTGCATTCTTTACAGACTATCCTGTTTAGGCAGATTGCTGTTATGTTTGCATTGTTTGCATATGTTTGCTTCTTTAATGATTTTATTTGAGGATAGGACTATTAAATATGCAGAGGCATTTAGTATGCAATGTTGAATAATAATTTCAGTGATTTGCTACAGTAGAGTATGATAAGGTTTTTGCAATGGTTTATACTAACTTATCTCACGAGTCCTTGTTGAGTTTTGTGTGGATGAAGCTTTTGAGATTTAGGGAGACCGTGATATGACAGGAGTTAAGGAGACACAAAAGCTCAAGCTTGGGGATGCCCAAGGCACCCCAAGATAATATTTCAAGAAGTCTCAAGCATCTAAGCTTGGGGATGCCCCGGTTGGCATCCCACCTTTCTTCTTCAACAACTATCGGTTAGTATCGGTTGATCCTAAGTTTTTGTTTCTCCACATGATGTTTGCCATTCTTAGAATGTAATTTTATTTTGCTTTTCTTGCTGTTTGAATAAAATACCAAGATCTGAAATTATTAAAGTTAGAGAGTCTTCACATAGTTGCATAATTATTCGACTACTCATTGATCTTCACTTATATCTCTCGGAGTAGTTTGTCATTTGCTCTAGTGCTTCACTTATATCTTTTAGAGCACGGTGGTAGATTTGTTTTATAGAAACAATTGAACTCTCATGCTTCACTTAGATTATTTTGAGAGTCGTAAATAGCATGGTAATTTTCTTAAAATCCTAATATGCCAGGTATTCAAGAATAATAAAATTCGCTTATGAGTGTGTTGAATACTATGAGAAGTTTGATGCTTGATAATTGGTTTGAGATATGGAGATGGTGATATTAGAGTCATGATAGTTGAGTGGTTATGAATTTGAGAAATACTTGTGTTGAAGTTTGTGATTCCCGTAGCATGCACGTATGGTGAACTGTTATGTGTTGAAGTCGGAGCATGATTTATTTATTGATTGTCTTTCTTATGAGTGGCGGTAGGGGACGAGCGATAGTCTTTTCCTACAATCTATCCCCCTAGGAGAATGCGCTTAATACTTTGCTTTGATAACTTCTAGATTTTTGCAATAAGTATATGAGTTCTTATGACTAATGTTGAGTCCATGGATTATACGCACTCTCACCCTTCCACCTTTGCTAGCCTCTCTAATACCGCGCACCTTTTGCCGGTGTCATACACCCACCATATACCTTCCTCAAAACAACCACCATACCTACCTATTATGGCATTTCCATAGCCATTCTGAGATATAGTGCCATGCAACTTTCCACTGTTCTGTTTATTATGACACACTCCATCATTGTCATATTCCTAGCATGATCATGTAGTTGACATCATATTTGTGGCAAAGCCACCGTTCATAATTCTTTCATACATGTCACTCATGAGTCATTGCACATCCCGGTACACCACCGGAGGCATTCATATAGAGTCATATCTTGTTCTAAGTATCGAGTTGTAATTGTTGAGTTGTAAGAAAAATAAAAGTGAGGAAAGAATGATGGAGACTATGATTCCCCCACAAGTCGTGATGAGACTCCGAACGAAAAATAAATAAAAGAGGCCAAAGAAGCCCAAATAAAAAAAGAGGCCATAAAAAAGAGAGAAAAGGCCCAAATAAAAAAAATAAAAAAATAAAAAATGAGAGAAAAAGAGAGAAGGGACAATGTTACTATCCTTTTACCACACTTGTGCTTCAAAGTAGCACCATGATCTTCATAGTAGAGAGTCTCTCATGGTATCACTTTCATATACTAGTGGGAATTTTCATTATAGAACTTGGCTTGTATATTTGAATGATGGGCTTCCTCAAATTGCCCTAGGTCTTCATGAGCAAGCAAGTTAGATACACACCCACTTAGTTTCTTTTTGAGCTTTCATATACTTATAGCTCTAGTGCATCCATTGCATGGCAATCCCTACTCACTCACATTGATATCTATTGATGGGCATCTCCATAGCCCGTTGATACGCCTAGTTGATGTGAGACTATCTTCTCCTTTTTGTCTCCTCCACAACCACCATTCTATTCCACCTATAGTGCTATGTCCGTGGCTCACGCTCATGTATTGCGTGAAGATTGAAAAAGTTTGAGAACATCAAAAGTATGAAACAATTACTTGGCTTGTCATCGGGGTTGTGCATGATTTAAATATTTTGTGTGGTGAAGATGGAGCATAGCCAAACTATATGATTTTGTAGGGATAACTTTCTTTGGCCATGTTATTTTGAGAAGACATGATTGCTTAGTTAGTATGCTTGAAGTATTATTATTTTTATGTCAATATGAACTTTTGTCTTGAATCTTTTGGATCTGAATATTCATATCACAATTGAGAAGAATTACAATGAAATTATGCCAACTAACATTCCACATCAAAAATTATCTTGTTTATCATTTACCTACTCGAGGACGAGCAGGAATTAAGCTCGGGGATGCTTGATACGTCTCCAACGTATCTATAATTTTGATTGCTCCATGCTATATTATCTACTGTTTTGGGCAATATTGGGCTTTATTATCCACTTTTATATTATTTTTGGGACTAACCTATTAACCGGAGGCCCAACCCAGATTTGCTGTTTTATGCCTATTTCAGTGTTTTGAAGAAAAGGAATATCAGACGGAGTCGAAACGGAACGAAATCACCTGGAGAAGTTATTTTTTTAAGGAAACACACCTGATGGACTTGGACCTCACGTCAGAAGATACGGTAGCTGCCCACGAGGGAGGGGGCGCACCCACCCCCCTAGGGCGCGCCCCCTGCCTCGTGGGGCCCCCGTGGCTCCCCTGACGTGCTTCTTCTCCCTATATAACTCCATATACCCTAAAACTTCCAGAACAAACAACAGATCGAGAGTTCCGCCGCCAGAAGCCTCCGTAGCCACTAAAAGCCAATCTAGACCCGTTCCGACACCCTGCCGGAGGGGGCAATCCCTCTCCGGTGGCCATCTTCATCATCCCGGCGCTCTCCATGACGAGGAGGGAGTAGTTCTCCCTCGGGGCTGAGGGTATGTACCAGTAGGTATGTGTTTGATCTCTCTCTCTCGTGTTCTTGAGATGATACGATTTTGATGTATCGCGAGCTTTGCTATTATATTTGTATCCTATGATGTTTCTTCCCCCCTCTTCTCTCTTGTAATGAATCGAGTTTCCCCTTTGAAGTAATCTTATCGGATTGAGTCTTTAAAGACTTGAGAAAACTTGATGTATGTCTTGCCGTGGATATCTGTGGTGACAATGGGATACCACGTGCCACTTGATGTATGTTAAGGTGACCAACTTGCGGGTTTTGTGACATTGGGAACCTATGCATAGGGGTTGGCACACGTTTTCGTCGTGATTCTCCGGTAGAACTTTGGGGCACTCTTTGAGGTCCTTTGTGTTGGTTGAATAGATGAATTGAGACTGTGTGATGCATATCGTATAATCATGCCCACGGATACTTGAGGTGACATTGGAGTATCTAGGTGACATTAGGGTTTTGGTTGATTTGTATCTTAAGGTGTTATTCTAGTATGAACTCTAGGGTTGTTTGTGGCACTTATAGGAATAGCCCAACGGGTTGATTGGAAAGAATAACTTTAAGGTGGTTTCGTACCCTACCATAATCTCTTCGTTCGTTCTCCGCTATTAGTGACTTTGGAGTGACTCTTTGTTGCATGTTGAGGGATAGTTTTATGATCCAATTATGTTAGTATTGTTGAGAGGACTTGCACTAGCGAAAGTATGAACCCTAGGCCTTATTTCCACACATTGCAATATCGTTTACGCTCAATTTTATCACTTGCTACCTTGCTGTTTTTAGTATTACAGATTACAAATACCTTTATCTATTATCCATATACCACTTGTATCACCATCTCTTCGCCGAACTAGTGCACCTATACAATTTACCATTGTATTGGGTGTGTTGGGGACACAAGAGACTCTTTATTATTTGGTTGCAGGGTTGCTTGAGAGAGACCATCTTCATCCTACGCCTCCTACGGATTGATAAACCTTAGGTCATCCACTTGAGGGAAATTTGCTACTGTCCTACAAACCTCTGCACTTGGAGGCCCAACAACGTCTACAAGAAGAAGGTTGTGTAGTAGACATCACTCCACAAGCCTTGAAACTATCATGTACACCTGGATAGTGATCCTCATTCTCTTTTATGTAGTCCTAGTTGACCCATCTCATATCACACACTATGGGCTTCTTGTCAAGCAACACTGTCTCATAGAAGTCCTGATGTTCCTTTGTATGGAACCTGTAGTCCACAGCAGTCCTCCTCCTGGTGGCATATGGATCTGACTCTCTCCATAGCCTCAGACATGAGTCCTTCCTGATCTTCATGTTCTCAGCAACTGGATGGGCATCATTGTGATCTGGGATTTTTGGCTTCAGTTTCCTCAAGACAGGTGACTCATCATCTTCTTCTTCCATTTCAGCTTCAGGCACTGGGGCCTTGTTCTTCTCTTCAGCAGGGATGTTCCTGGTGCTCCTCTTTGGTTTTGGCTTTGGAGTTGGAGCAGCAGCCTTTGGAGCAGTCTTAGGCTTAGATGGAACAGCCCTTCCCCTGATGGCATCACCCATAAGCTTCTGAGCTTTGGGTGCTGGTGCAACATCTTCTTCCTCTTCCTCTTCAGAATCTCTCATGATTGAGGATCTCCCAAGAACTCTAGCTGTGATCTTTTTGACCCTCTCCTTCCTCTTCTTCCCTTCTGCAGCAGCCTCTTTGGGTTCATTCCAAAGGGAATTGAGTAGATGCTCTGGCCTTAGACATTGGAATTCTCTTTGCAGGCACTTTGGTTTTCATGCCTGGTTTAGTGGCAGCAGCAGTGTTATATTCCTTCTTAACCACTTTCTTCTTGGAAGTGGCCTCATCCTCAACTGCCACATAGTCTTAATCCTCAGATTCAGAAGTCTTCTTCTTTCTGGCCCTGGTGGCAGCTTTGGGTAAGTTGCTTGGGGTGCTCCTGCTACCATCATCTGAGCTGCTAGAGGGACTAGTGCCCTCACTCAGGTGAACCTGCTCCTCTGACTTGTTCTGGCTGTCACTCTGATCAGACATATTGCAAACACTGACAGCAGACCCTATGAATAGATTATAGATGAGGTAGAGTTGATGAGCATCACAAAATGCAGAGGTTTTTGCAAAAGAATGAGTCAAAAACTTAGTTTTAGTTTTCCATAGAAAGCATTTCGGATCAACCAATTTGTAAACTCGGTGATACTGAAGCAGCTGTTGGAACATAAATTAGTGAACTTGGTCAGACCGAGTCATAGTTTGGTGGCACCGAGACTGCTAGGGTTTCACAAAGTCCTGAACTCAGTCACACCGCTTTGCAATTCTCGTTCAGACCAAAAATTACATGTGCAATGGCCTGAGCCGAATCGGTGGTACTGAGTTCCACAACTCGGTGGGTCCGGGATGGTTTCGGCGGAAACCTAACCCTAAATTCTCAATTCACGAATAAACTACGGAGTGTTTTGACTGGATAAGAATGATCTCAATCGTGGCAAGATACATGGCGAACACAATGTGCTAGGAATCAGATAGGGATAGCACAGTGATCGAGTTCATACCCTAGTTCGGCGATGAACTCGCTACGGCGGCAACGGCGGGGTTGATTCCCGTTGACGGCGGCGGAGACCAGCGGCAGGAGGCGGCTGGCGACGAGGAAGACGATCCGGAGACCCTGGAGGCAGAGCGGGCTAAGCGCGGGTCGAGGAGGTTCAGAAAGTTTTCCAAAATTTGACCCGTGGATATATATAGCCCGACCCTGTCGGTGTGACCGAGTGGAACAACTCGGTGGCACTGAGATGCATAACTGCAAGAAGTTACTGCAACTCGGTATGACCGAAATGGGTGAATCGGTCAGACCGGAACGCACAAAGAAGTTTTGGAAGTTTAAGTCTATGACGAATCGGGGACTCCGAGTGCTCCTCACACAGAGTGGTTTGAATCTGACTTGATCAAATTTTGTGATGCAACATGAATAGAGCTTGAGACGAGAAAAGCATAGATAGCTAGAGAAGGTTCTTAGGCATTCTTGTCCATCCACTTGGCAAAAATAAAAGGAAACCAATCAATCAAAACAACAAGTGGATGTCCTCGAATGAGTAAATTATGCAACCAACATGCTCACACAATAAAATGGCAAATGAAATATGTGGCAAAGCATGCACAAACAATTCTAGCATCTATCAAGCAATTGGCGATGACTAGGTCATCTATATATGAGTATATTGACTTAGGAGTCAAATGATAACATTTGATCATAGGTCATACTCATCGTTTAAGCACAAGTGGGGTTACCACTTTTACATAAAGCGTTGTTGTGTTCACACCATTAGAGTTGCTTTAACTCAATTGTTAGAGTAAAGCTCCCCCTAGATGTGAGATCCCCCCTAAGAGGGATGAACTAACCTCGGGTTTTGTCGATGATGACTTCATGTAGGTGTTGAAGATGTGGATGCTCTAAGTTGATGTAGATCATTTGGAGCTATCCTTTGGAGTGAGTTGCACTTTCAATACCTACACGGGTTAGTCCCACAAGGAACAAACAAGTATATCCATAGACATAGAATGATGCACACACAAGATGATATCTATGAAGGCTATAGGTTACCTTGTCCCTTGTCTTACCAACAACAGGGTTTGTGACTCCTTGAACTAGCGCAAGATGTGCAAGTTGATTGCACTTGTTCTTGCCAAAATAATAAGAGTGAAGTATGTTGGCGGAGTCACCCTCAAGAACTCTTCTAGTTCTTCTTCTTCGGGATCCACACCATCTTGATGGGAATCCTCGGAGTTGTAGTTGTACATGATGAAGTGGTACTTGATGTAGTCTTGGGAACCCACTTGACCAAGGCCTTAGGAGCTTCTTCAAATGCATCAATTTCCTCTTGAACCTTGTCCTTGCCTTTTTGCTTGTGGTCTTGTGGTGGAAGATCATCTTGAGCTTGTGTCCCTTTGGATGAAGTAGGATCATACTTCTCTTATTGAGGAACAAACTTCGTCTTGGGGTATTGATCTTCTTCCCACTCAACTCCATTGGCATTGAACTTTTGTTCAAAACCAATACCTTGATTCTTCCGGTGCCTTCCTTGCTTGCGTACAATTTCTTCGAATTGCTTACTCCCGGCAAGGCTCTTGTAAACACCTTTCTCTATAATTCCCTTCAATAAGCTATTTTCTTGCTCAAGTGTAACTTGGCTAAGAGAATCATTAGTGGAATCAAGAGAACTACTAGAAGCAACAATATTGGATTTAGCATGATTATTGTTACTACTAGAAGAAGAATCCTTCTTGTTGTTGTTACTAGACTTGACTTGAGGCATGTAAGTGGATAAGAGTAAATGCTTGGCAATGTAAGAAGAACTGTTCTTGCGAAGATCATCATTAAGAACTCATGCTCTTGCTCAAGGTTGAGCTTCTCAAAATGTAATTTCTCATGAGTCCTTAAAAGTTCTCGGTGATCTCCTAAGATAGTTTCATGAGCTAACTTAAGAGTGTTTAGTTCTTTAGTTAGAGACTCAATCTTCTCGTTATCATTGTCATTCGTTTCATCTTGATTAGCATGATTAATTGACGTTTCATCATAGTATTCATCACTATAGTTGTCAACAAGTAAATCATCATCACCTAACAAGTCATCTTCATCACTATTGAAATCAACATACTCGGGGTGTGATACCTTTGGACCTTTGGCCATGAAGCATCTTCCAATTCCTTCATTTGGTGAATCAAATATGTCGTAGGAGTTGGTTGACACAAGTGCTGGACCGGCAACACCTTCATCTTGAGTATATTCAGAGTCGGAGTGATAGCTTCTCTCGGAGTCATTGTCGGAGTCGGAGCCGGATACCCATTCACCAACATGAGCTTGATGTCTTCATTTTGTGTAGCTCCTTGATGACTTGTCCTTCCTTTCTGAATCCTTGCTTCTCCGTGAGGGTCTTTGTTCATACCAATCATCCCTACTCCTTCTCTCCCTTGATGGTGATTCTTCTCTTCTACTTCTTCTTTTGGGAGAATCTTCTCTTCTCTTGTGGGGAGCCGTACACTCATTGGAGTAGTGTCCGGGTCTTCCACAATTATAGCAGTTTCACTCTCGACTAGAAGATCTTTTGTCATTGTAGGACCTTGACTTGGAACTTCTCTCTTGGCTTCTATTCTTGTAGAACTTGTTGAAGTTCTTCACCATTAAGCTCAATTCCTCATTGAAGGTTTGTTTCTCACTTGATGATGCGGGGCTTCACATGAGGCTTTGTAAGCACCACTTGACTTGTTATGGAGCTCCTCCTTATCCTTGAGTGACATCTCATGAGAAAAATTCTTCCAATGACTTTCGTTGGCTTGCGATCTTTGTAATTTGGCATCATTTGGTATCATATTTTCCATCCAAGACTCTTAGGATCTTCTTGATGATGAATTTGTCGGTCATCTCTTCACTTCCTAGGCCGGCAATCTCATTTGTGATAAGAGCAAGCCTAGAGTACATTTCAGCGACACCTTCACCATCCTTCATTTTGAACTTGTCAAGTTGACTTTGAAGCACATCCAACTTGGATTCCTTGATGGAGTCGGTACCTTCATGCATATCAATCAAAGTATCCCAAATTTCCTTTGCATTATCAAGACGGCTGATTTTGTTGAATTCTTCGGGGCACAATCCGTTGAAGAGGATATCACAAGCTTGAGCATTATATTGTAGCATCTTCAACTCATCCGCGGTAGCTTCACGATTCGGTTCTCTCCCATCAAAGAACTCACCTTGCAAGCCAACACACACAATAGACCAAACGGCGGGGTTATGTCCAAGAATATGCATTTTCATCTTATGCTTCCAACTAGCAAAATTAGTGCCATCAAAGTAAGGACCTCTACGGTGATAATTTCCCTCGCTAGACGCCATACTCTCCTAGGTTGTGAAACCAAGGCTATGACCACCAAAAGCTATGGAAATCAAAGAAAATGGAGACCAAAGCTCTGATACCACTTGTAGGATCGAAAGTATGTCTAGAGGGGGGGGGTGATTAGACTACTTGACCGAATAAAAATCTAGCCTTTTCCCAATTTTAGTCTTTGACAGATTTTAGCTATCTTAGCACAAGTCAAGCAATCTTAACACAATTCAAGCAAGCATGCAAAGAGTCTATGAGAAGCGGAAAGTAAAGCATGCAACTTGCAAGAATGTAAAGGGAAGGGTTTGGAGAATTCAAACGCAATTGGAGACACAGATGTTTTTGTCATGGTTCCGATAGGTGATTCTATCGTACATCCACGTTGATGGAGACTTCAACCCACGGAGGGTAATGGTTGTGCAAGTCCACGGAGGGCTCCACCCATGAAGGGTCCACGAAGAAGCAACCTTGTCTGTGCCGTCATGGCCATCGCCCACGAAGGACTTGCCTCACTAGCGGTAGATCTTCACGAAGTAGGCGATCTCCTTGCCCTTACAAAATCCTTGGTTCATCTCCACAATTGTTGTCGGAGGCTCCCAAGTGACACCTAGCCAATCTAGGAGACACCACTCTCCAAGAAGTAACAGATGGTGTGTTGATGATGAACTCCTTGCTCTTGTGCTTCAAATGATAGTCTCCCCAACACTGAACTCTCTCTCACAGGATATGGATTTGGTGGAAAGAAGGTTTGAGTGGAAAGCAACTTGGGGAAGGCTAGAGATCAAGATTCATATGGTAGGAATGGAATATCTTGGCCTCAACACATGAGTAGGTGGTTCTCTCTTAGAAAATGTGTATTGGAAGTGTAGGTATGTTCTGATGGCTCTCTCTACGAATGAAGAGTGGGTGGAGGGGTATATATAGCCTCCACACAAAAACTAACCGTTACACACAATTTACCAATCTCGGTGAGACCGAAGTGAACAACTCGGTCGGATCGATATAGCAAACCTAGTGACTGTTAGGGTTTTCGGTGGGACTGAGATGCAACTCAGTAGGACCGATATGGTTAGGGTTAGGGCATAACGTAATCTCGGTGTAACTGATTACACAAACTCGGTGGGACCGATTTTGGTAATAAGCTAACCAGAGAGTTGGTCAGGTAAACTCGGTGGGACCGATTGCTCATTTCGGTGGGACCGAAATGTTACGAAAGAGAAACAGAGAGTTTACATTGCAATCTTGGTGGGACCGATCGCTCATCTCGGTAGGACCGAAACGTTACGAAGGGAAACAGAGAGATTACAACCCCATCTCGATGTGATCGAAGTCCCTATCGGTGAGACCGATTTGCCTAGGGTTTGTGGCAGTGGCTATGACATTTGAAACTCAGTGGCGCCGGATAGAAGGAATCGGTAGGGCCGAGTTTGACTTTTGGTTTAGGTCATATGTGGATGTGGGAAGGTAGTTGAGGGTTTTGGAGCATATCACTAAGCACTATGAAGCAAGCAAGCCATTAAGCAACACCTCATCCCTCCTTGATAGTATTGGCTTTTCCTATAGACTCAACGTGATCTTGGATCACTAAAATATAAAAATGTAGAGTCTTGAGCTTTGAGCTTGAGCCAATCTTTTTGTCCTTAATATTTTGAGGGGTCCACATTCCTCATCCATGCCATGCCATTCATTGAGCTTTTCCTGAAATATTAATCTTGGAATAATGTTAGCTCAATGAGCTATATGTTGTTAGGAATTACCAAAACCACCTAGGGATAGTTGCACTTTCACCTTACTCCTCGGTTGTGAGTTTGCCAGCCTGTTTGATTACCCAACAGTTATGGTTGGTGTGGTTGGCAGGCTTGTCCGGGGTGCCATGGATCTGGCAGGGCCTATCCAGTATTTCTTCAAGTGCGGTCAAGCTGTTCCTGTTCCCTTTAGAGGGCTTGCTCTACGATCCTGATTTGGAGTTGCTAAATACTGCCATATCCTCGGCTTCGCCACCATTGTGACGACGCTTATCTTTGTTGCGTCGTGGTTTCCTGTTTCTGTCCCGGACTTCTGAAGTGCCAGGGTCTTCTGGGTTGTTGCTTCTACGAGCCAGCCAGCTGTCTTTGCTCATGCAAAAGCGGCTCATGAGTGAGGTAAGAGCCAACATCGTCCTTGTCTTGTCTTGGCCAAGCTGACGAGCTAGCCATTCATCTCGGATGCTATGCTTGAATGCAGCTATCGCCTCGGCATCTGGACAGTCGACAATTTGGTTCTTTTTGGTCAAAAACCGATTCCAGAATTGCCGGGTTGATTCACCAGACTGTTGGACCACATGGCTTAGGTCATCGGTATTTGGAGGTCGGACATAAGTGCCTTGAAAGTTAGCTTGGAAAGCATCCTCGAGCTCTTCCCAACTCCCTATGGAGTTTTTGGGGAGGCTGTTCAACCAATGCCTGGCTGGCCTTTCACTTTTAATGGCAGGTATTTTATGCCGTGGAGGTCATCTCTTAAATCCATATGAATGTGGAGAAGAAAATCTTCGATCCACATGGCCGGGTCTATGGTCCCATCACATTGTTCGATGTTTACAAGTTTAAACTCTTCAGGGAACTAATGTTGCATCACCTCATCTATGAAACGCATTAGGTGAGCGGCACCCCTGACTTGGGCCACGTCGCGCTGGAGTTCGGCTGCCATTCGGGCCTGGTGCTGCTCCCGAGATCTATCATTTCAGTCGAGCCAAGCTTGGTATTCGTCCTGTCTAGCGGGAGGGTACCCTCGAGATCCATAGATGGATCTTGTCTGACCTACTCTAGTGGCCAGGTCCCGTCGTAGGTCATATTCATATACACGCCGCACTGACTCCTTGCCACTCAAACAACGCGTTGGGGGTGGGTCTTCGGCCTTTACAACCATCATGTCCCGTCCTCGAGGGGGGCGGTTGGGCTGATCTGCGTGAGTATATCTTAGGGGTTCGGGCTCAAGAGCCTCTTCATTGAATTGTGGCAGCAGTTTTCTCTTGGGGTAGCTTTTGGTTTGTCGCTCATAGCCATAGCCTTCTTCGGCTGCTAGGACTTTTCTCCATCTATCGTTGAGGGTGTCTTATTCGGCTTTTAGCTGTCATTGCTTCTTCTGCAAGCTTTGCGCAGAGGTTATAAGTTATTGTTTGAACCACTCTTGGTCCAGTGGATCCTCCAGAACGATGAAATCCTTGGCTCCGAGGCTGACATCCTCTTCGGAGAGAGGTAGGTAGTTGCTGTTCTCAGAGTCATTGACGTCCCAGGGATTATACAGATCCCCGTGCCCCTCCGAGTCATCAGGCTGTTGCTTGGGGCAGTGGGGTCACCAAGGTCTTCCATATTGTCCAGGGTGTCGTCTCCTCCAGTGCCTGTGTTGCTTTCCCTGTCCCTACGCCCCTTGGATCATCGGCGCTATCATCGGCGTTTGGGCAGCTCCTCGTCGGGCTTGTTGCCATCTCTCCTAGGGGTGCCGTCACCATTATTAGCACCATCGCCGTTGTCCTTAGGAGTGTGCACCATATAGACATTATAGGTGGAGGTGGCCGTCCATCGTCCGTTGATGGGAGTAGCAGTGTGGGCTATGGCTTCGCCGTCTTCATCCATGTCATTGGCCTCCTCGGAAGCATAGTCCAACATGTCGGTTAAATCTTCGACAGTGGCTACTAAGTGCGTGGTCGGTGGGGCGTAAAATTCCCCGTAGCCTGCCTCAAGACCAAGCCGAGCATTGGTCGAGAATGGGTCATTCATGATGTTCATCACATGGATCCGATATAGCATCCCACTTAAGAGGGAGAGACCAGCCAAATAGGCATTTGGGATTTCATCAGAGTCAACCTTCGGTATGGTAGGGTGAGGGGTGAGTCCGGCTAGGGTTGACTCCTGGTCTTCGAACGCCGAAATTGTATCCAGGCTCGAAGCCGGATCCGAGGAACGAGGAGTGGGTCCGGCCAAGGTTGGCCCCCGGTCTTCGGACGTCGAAGTCGTATCCAAGCTCAAAGCCGGATCCGATGTGAGGGCCGACCCAAGGGTTGGGTCGAAGAGAGGGCCCAAGGTCAAAGTCTCATGGTTTTCGAGCGCCTTAAGCGAGGCTAAGAACCAGGTGAATACCAGATCGCCTCAAACATCAGCGACATACTCCATGTTGCCGAATCTGATATGGTGCTCAGGGGCGAAGCTGTCGACCTGGTTGAGGCGCAGGCGAGTTGGCGTGCAAAACAATGCAGCCAAACGCGAAGAGCTGGCTAGGAACGAAGGTGTCCTCTGTATGGATGATATCTCCGATGATTAGGTGGGCCATCGATCCTTTGGCGATCTAACAGCAGAACTCTCAATGAAAGCACCAATGTTGGGGTCAAAACCAGCGGATCTCGGGTAGGGGTGTCGGTGTCAAAACCGGTGGATCTCGGGTAGGGGGTCCCGAACTGTGTGTCTAGGATCGATGGTAACAGGAGACAGGGGACACGATGTTTGCCCAGGTTAGGGCCCTCTCTATGGAGGTAATACCCTACTTCCTTCTTGATTGATCTTGATGAATATGAGTATTACAAGAGTTGATCTACCACGAGATCGTAATGGCTAAACCCTAGAAATCTAGCCTATATGGGTATGGTAATGAGTATATGTGTTGTCCTTTCCGGACTATTCCCTTCGGTTTATATAGACATCGAGGGGATCTAGGGTTTACATAGAGTCAGTTACATAAAAAGGAATCTTTGGTCGCCAAGCTTGCCTTCCACGCCAAGCAGAGTCCAATCTGGACACGAGTATGGTCTTCAATCTTCATAGCCCATCAGTCCGGCCCACAGATAATAGGTCGGACGCCCGAGGACCCCTTAGTTCAGGACTCCCTCAGTAGCCCCTGAACCTGGCTTCAATGACGAGGAGTCCGGCGCGCAGATTTTTCTTCGGCATTGCAAGGCGGGTTCCCTCCTTCGGAACTCCAGAATAGTCTTCGGATGAAGTATGTATATCTGGACATGTGTATATAATGGCAAAGAATATAATACCTCACGAGCATAACTTCTTGATAAGGGTTCATGACATCATATCATGCCTGCCCGGTTGCTATTTCCAACCGTCAGCTAGCGAGCCGCACCACGTCTCGAGGTGCGGTTTTAATGGCACGTCCCATCAAGGCAGAGATCGTGCCGCTTTATTTACGGGATTTTCATTATTGCAGGCGTGGGTAACCCAACCGTCCCTGGGGTACAACTCCTTGGTGATAGGTAAGTTTAGAAACCCTGGGGGAGACGCCCAATATTCGGGGCCTTTATATAGAGGCCCAGTCTCGTTTTCTTCCCTTGCGCTTGCTCCTTCCTCAACCCCGGCCACCCCAAGTTCCAATCCTCAGGTTCCAACCGCCACCAGACCTAGTCATGTCCAGATCCAACCCTCAGGGCCGGTGGGTGGCCTCTTCTGTCACAGAGGAGGATATCGCGAAGCTCCGGGCAGCGAGGTATCTGACCTCGGAAATCTTTCATCGGCTTTCGGCACAAGGGCAGGTCAGACCAACCCCCAGATCTGGCGAGAGGGTAGTATTTGTATCCCACTTCCTTCACGGGCTAGGGTTCGCGCTTAACCCCTTCGTTCGGGGGCTTATGTTCTACTACGGCCTAGATTTTCATGACCCGGCCCCGGATTCTATTCTCCTCATCTCGACATTTATCGTCACGTGTGAGGCCTTACTCCGGACTCCTCCGCACTTTGGTTTGTGGCTCAAGACATTTAATGTGAGGCTGCAGGTAGCAGAAGAGGAGCACGCAAAGTGCGGTAGTGTCATAATAGGCAAGCTGGCCGGCGCTGTTTGGCTCGAAGGATCTTTTGCCAAATCTTCCGACCCATGGCAGCAGGGGTGGTTTTATATCAACGAGCCGCGGGGCCCCAAGTGGGCGGCAACACCTGCGTTCCGACCTGGACCTCCAATTCATCTCGCTTCGTGGGTCAAGAAGGGATTGGACTGGGGATCCGTCAATGAAGTGCAGACTTTGAAAGTCGCATCCGAAGCCTTACCAAGAAAGGCATTGATCTTGCGAACGTCATTCAAATAATGTTGGTCCGCCGGATCCTGCCATGTCAGCGGCGACCTCTTCGTATGTGGGAGTTTAACCCAGAAGGGCGGTGGACTCTACATCACTTCTTCAGCACGACGCATGAAGGAATGTCGAAATTATATTTTGGGGAACGGGAGCAATGGCCAAACACCACCGAAGACGTTGGCCTTGACAGCAATCATCCGGGCACTTTGGTAAGTACTCTATATCCATGCACCTTCCATTCAGCCATTTCTTAATAAAGATACGGAGCAAGCCGTCCCTGTACAGGACTGGATAAAGAAAGTGGTGCTAATCTGGTGTCCGACGCCTCTTCCAGAAGGCCCTGCGACCGACCTGCTGACGAGAATGCTGATTCCGACACCGTACCAGGTGGCTGCGTTCAGGGAAACCGAAGTCCTTTTGCCCAAGGGCAAGAGTGCAGAGGGGGCCCTCCAGGGTGTAGCGACCAGACCTCAAACAGTCTGATCTCTGTGCTCCGGTGTCATCCCTGGATCAGTAATGCTGACACCACACAGTACTCGGAGGATTTATAGCAGAGTAGCAATCACACACTTATTACATCGAGTGTCTCAAAAGAGAACTTATTACAATAAATATGGTTTAAGGCCATCTAATAACGATAACAACGGAAGGCTTGGAAGATAAGTGAGTCCATCAACTCCAAGGCATCACTGAGTATAGAACCACGACCTAAAAACTCCTTAATCGTCGTGTGAAAAGTCTGCAACATTAACGTTGCAGCCCGAAAACGGGTCAGCACATGGAATATGCTGGCAAGGTAACACATAGAGAATAATGGAATGAAACAGGTATACTATATGCATATTTGGCTGGTGGAAAGCTCTATGGTTACAGTTTTGCGTAAAGCCAATTTTTCCCTACTTCAAAGGAATAAATTTAATTACTATCATGGTGGTTGTTAAACATTGAGAATGGTTGACAGCATTCTCAATCCCAATTAAGCATCATCATTAAACAAAACCCAACAAAATTAATTTAGAGTAACATGTTGAGATTCACATGAAAATCTAGGTACCAGATACTCAAGATGTCCATAACCGGGGACACGGCTAACCATGATTAGTTTATTACACTCTGCAGAGGTTTGCGCACTTTTCCCCACAAGACTCGATCGCCTCCATTTGGTTTCTCGCACTATAGGGTGTTTGAGAAGACAAATGACCGAGACATAGTCTTTCAGAAGCGCATCACCTTACGATCGGGTAGACCGTACCACCTACATCCCCTACATCTGTTAGTCTACCACTGTAAGAGTTCGCACGACTTAGTCAACTATGCTAGAGCCCATAATATCTTGTGGCTGCACACGGAAGTTTCTAGTATGAATAGTCTCATGATCCCTTTGAGCCTGGGTGGCAGTCCAAAAGAAAACAGGCAAGTCCTGGAATACCCAAGTGCCTCAATCCACCCAGATGTGTGTTTAAGTTGCCACCTTAGATAAACCATTAATTAACAATCTCACATCTATCATGGATATCACTCACCCAATCCACGTATACTAGCATAGCATGGCATAATAAGCAACGTAGAAGTAACTCCCAAAGGTTTGATAATAACAGGTAATAGGTACTACCTCATCTACTTCCCATCCCACAATTTAATTAGATCCTAATCATGCAATGTGTGAGGATTGATCTAATGCAATAAAACTGTGTAGTAGAAAGGGTATGATCAAAGTGTTACTTGCCTTGCTGATGATCCGCGAAACCTAACGATTCGAAGTAACAGGCGGCGCACTCCGGGTATTCTATCGTAGACAAACAAACAAGCATACAATAAGTACTCATCTAATGCACATGTAAAACTCAAATACGAGATCTAACCAGAAGGTTCAACTTAAGAACTCCGGTTGGCAAAAAGAATCAAATCGAACGAAGCAACGAAAGTCAAATGACGAAAGAAAACAACTTCGTTCTAGTAATCTGGATCTAGGGAAAATTTTACAGTAGCAAAATCTTATTTAAGTTGGTTAAATGGATAGAGGGTTTCGAGACGAAACTCTAGGCACTTGAATCGCCTGATTCCGATAAACGAGCGAAAAGTTATACTAAAACAAAAATCGGATCAGGAATCGCGATCAGAAAATCGCGCATTTAATACAAGAAAAAGAAAAACGACGAATGCCAATTTTTTTTCTCTTTTTTTCGGCACGGAAAACGAGGTGCGACGAACCTCGGCGGCGGCGGCGGACGTCGGCGGCGGCTAGGGCGGCGGCTGGGCTGGGGGCTGGCTACGGTTTCCCTCGGGGTGGGCTGCCTC
>NC_041384.1:440685396-440702642 GCF_002162155.2 Triticum dicoccoides
CAGGTCAGACATGGCCCGTTAAGTCGATTCGTTTTTTTTAAATTATTCCGCTCGGAAAAAAAAATAAAAAAATACTAAACGGACTCCAAAAATTCCGAAATAAATTTTCACGGGCTTCTAAAATCAAGCCGCACAAGGTGATCATTTATTTGGGCCCTAACTGCAATTTTGAAAAACGCACTTTTTTCCTAAATTCAAATAAAACACCGAAAAACTCCGAAATAAAATCTTATTTGATTTTATTATTAAATCCTCAATATTTCTTTATTGTGGGAAAGTCATTTTATTCCCTCTCTCATATTTTTGTAATAGAAATAATTGATGATAAAATAAATAAAATCAAATGATCCTATTCTCAAAATTTGAGAAAACTCAAATATGAAAATAACGAAATCCCCAACTCTCTCCGTGGGTCATTGAGTTGCGTAGAATTTCTAGGATCAACCAAAATGCAAAATAAAATATGATATGCATTGATGATCTAATGTATAACATTCCAAATTGAAATTTTGGGATGTTACAAACCTACCCCCCTTAAGATGAATCTCGCCCTCGAGATTCGGGTTGGCTAGAAAATAGGTGAGGGTGGTCTTTGAGCAAATCTTCCTCTCGCTCCCAGGTGGCTTCATCCTCTGTGTGGTGGCTCCACTAAACTTTGCAAAACTTGATAACCTTGCTGCGAGTAACTCGGTTGGCAAACTCGAGAATCCTGACTGGTTTCTCCTCGTAGGTCAAATCCTTATCCAACTGAATAGTTTCCAAAGGCACTGTGTCTCTCAACGGTATGTCAGCTATCTCCACGTGACACTTCTTCAATTGGGAAACGTGGAACACATCATGAACTCCTGACAATCCTTCAGGCAATTCCAACTTGTAGGCCACTTCTCCCATACGCTCCAAAACTCGATAGGGTCCTACAAATCGTGGCACTAACTTCCCTTTTACTCCAAAACGCTTTGTTCCTCGAAGTGGAGATACTCGAAGATAAGCTCTATCCCCAACTTCGTAAACTGTCTCCTTGCATTTAGAATTCACATAACTCTTCTGTCTGGACTGGGCTACCTTGAGCCTATCACGAATCAACTTCACCTTCTGTTCAGACTCTTTAATCAAGTCAGGTCCAAACAACTGGCGGTCTCCAACTTCGTCCCACGACAATGGTGTCCTGCACCTCCTTCCGTACAAAGCTTCGAAAGGGGCCTTCTTTAAACTGGTTTGATAACTGTTGTTGTAAGAGAACTCTGCATATGGCAAATTATCGTCCCAACTAGATCCGTAAT
Organism: Triticum dicoccoides; assembly: GCF_002162155.2. NCBI lineage: Eukaryota > Viridiplantae > Streptophyta > Magnoliopsida > Poales > Poaceae > Triticum > Triticum dicoccoides. The sequence goes on from NC_041384.1 coordinate 440,686,677, forward strand.
CTAGCGCACAAGCTCTCAGCATATCCTCCAAAATCTGATTGACTCTCTCGATCTGTCCATCTGTCTGTGGATGAAAAGTTGTACTGAATTCTAGCCTGGTACCATAAGTTTTGTGCAACTGCTTCCAGAACTTTGAGGTAAACTGGGTTCCTCTATCTGATACGATACTCCTTGGAACTCCATGTAAACATACGATCCTGGTCATGTATATCTTTGCCAACTTAGCACTAGCATAAGTGGTCTTTACTGGGATGAAATGAGCTACCTTCGTCAATCGATCAACTACAACCCAAATCGAGTCATAGCCTGAACGAGTCCTGGGTAATCCCGTGATAAAATCCATGCCTAGCTTATCCCACTTCCATTCGGGTATCAGCAATGGTTGTAACAATCCTGCTGGCTTCTGATGCTCTGCCTTTACTCTTTGACATACATCACAAACTGCTAGATACTCCGCAATATCCTTCTTCATTCCGGTCAACCAGAAAATATCCTTCAAATCCAAATACATCTTGGTATTTCCTGGTGAATTGAATACGGTGAGTCGTGTGCCTCTTGTAAAATCAACTTCCTGATCTCCGGGTCCTTAGGCACATAAACGCGGTCTTCAAACCATAGGGTGTCGTGCTCATCCTCACGAAATCCTTTAGCTTTTCCTTTGCTCAGTTTCTCCTTTATAGTGGCAATCTCTTTGTTAGCTTTCTGAGCTTCTCTGATTCTATCCATCAAAGTTGAGTAAATCTCCAATGCTGCTACATAGCCTCTCGGAACTATTTCCAAACATAGTTCACGAAGATTTTCGGCTAACTCCCTTGGCATTTCTCCCGTCATTAACGTATTGACATGGCTCTTGCGGCTTAATGCGTCTGCTACTACATTAGCCTTTCCAGGATGATAATGCAATTTCATATCATAATCCTTGATAAGCTCCAACCATCTCCTTTGTCTGAGATTTAACTCCTTCTGTGTGAAAATGTACTTCAAACTCTTATGATCCGTGTACACCTCACAATGATTTCCAATGAGGAAATGTCTCCATGTTTTCGAAGCATGCACTACGGCCGCTAACTCCAAATCATGCATAGCATAATTCAACTCATGAGGCTTCAGTTGTCTTGAGGCATATGAAACAACTCTCCCTTCCTGCATAAGCACTGCTCCAAGTCCTCGACATGAAGCGTCGCAATACACCTCATAATCCTTGGTCTGGTCTGGCAAAATCAACACTGGTGAAGTAACCAAACGTTTCTTCAACTCCTAGAAACTAGCCTCACACTCCTCTGTCCATATGAACTTGGTATCCTTCTTCAACAACTCAGTCATAGGCTTCGCAATCTTTGAGAAATTTTCAATAAATCTCCGGTAGTATCCTGCGAGTCCAAGAAAACTCCGAATCTCTCCAACTATTGTTGGAGCTTCCCACTTGGTCACGGTTTCAACTTTAGCGGGATCTACTGATATACCTTCTCCAGATATAACGTGTCCGAGGAATCCTACTTCCTTCAACCAAAACTCACATTTGCTGAACTTGGCATATAATTGATGTTCTCTGAGCTTTCCAAGTACCAAACACAAATGTTCCTTATGCTCCTCCTCATTCTTCGAATAAACCAGGATATCATCAATGAACACTACGACGAACTTACACAAAAACTCCATAAACACTTTGTTCATCATGTTCATAAAATAGGCAGGTGCGTTAGTCAGACCAAATGACATAACGGTATACTCATACAGCCCATACCTGGTGGTAAAAGCTGTCTTGGGAATATCCTGTTCTCAAATCTTCAACTGGTGGTATCCTGATCGCAGATCGATCTTGGAAAATACCTTAGCTCCTTGCAATCGATCAAACAGATCATTGATCATTGGTAGTGGGTACTTGTTCTTGATCGTTACTTCATTCAATCCTCGATAATCAACAACCATCCTTAACGATCCATCCTTCTTCTCCACTAGTAGTAGGGCGATCCCCAAGGCGAAGAACTTGGGCGAATATATCCTTTATCCAGTAACTCCTTAATCTGCTTCTTAATTTCCACCAAATCCTTTGCTCGCATCCTATATGGTCTCTTTGACATTGGCCTTGTGCCTGGCAATAGCTCAACCAAAAACTCAATATCTCTATACGGTGGCATGCTTGGCAACTCCTCTGGAAAAACATCAGAAAAATCCCTTACCACTGGTACTTCCTCCTGCACAACTCCTGTTAGGCAATTTACTTGAGTCCTCTTTGGCACATGCCGGGATACATACTTGATCCTTCTCCCTTCTGGGGTGGTAAGCAAAATTGACTTACTAGCACATTCAATATTCCCTTCATACTTTGATAACCAATCCATGCCTAATATCACATCCAATCCTTGAGATTCCAATACTATTAGGTTTGAGGGAAAAACATAGTTACCAATCCTTAATGGTAATCGATCACACCATAGACTAGCCACATACTCTGCTCCGGGCGAGGTTACTAACATGTGTGACCTAAGGGCTTGGGTTGGTAGGTTATACTAATCCACAAATCCCCTTGAGATGTATGAATGCGATGCGCCAGTATCAAAAAGAACGAGTGCAGTAAATGACTTAACCAAAAACTTACCTATTACTGCATCGGGCTGAGCTTCAACCTCCTCCACGCTAACGTGGTTCACTTGTCCCCTGTTAAAAGGGTTCGGCTTCTTCCCAGAACTTCCATTGCTATTTCCATTTTGTAATTCAGGACATTCATTGGCATAATGTCCGGTCTTCGAACACTTAAAGCAAGTGACTTGGCTTAAGTCCTTCTTGGCTGGGGTTGATGGGTTGGTGCAGTTCTGGTCGTTGCTTCCTCCATTGCCATTACCATTCTTGGTGCCATTGTGATTGTGCGTGCTACCTCCTCCATGGGTATGCTGAAAATTTCCTCCCGATCTAGGGGTAAAACATGGCTTCTACTGAGCTCCTGAATTGTACTTTCCTTGTCCATACTTCCTCTTGCGATTCTCAATTTGCTGCTGCGTCCCTTCAATCATAAGAGCACGATCTACCAACTCCTGCTAGTTGTTGTAAGTTGCTACCATCAACTGCATGCTCAGCTCATCATTCAGTCCTTCCAGAAACTTCTCCTGCTTAGTTGCATCCGTAGCGACGTCATCTGGGGCATAACGTGCTAGCTTACTAAATTCCTCCACATACTGGCCAACTGTCCGTCCTCCTTGGTGCAAGTTGCGAAACTCACGCTTCTTCATGGCCATAGCTCCTGCTGAAACATGGGTAGTATGAAAAGCCTGCTGAAACTGGTCCCATGTGACAGTGTCGACAAGGAAAGTGGCGGTGAAATTCTCGCACCATGATGCTGCGGGTCCTTCTAACTGATGTGCGGGAAACTTCACCTTCTCGGCATCTGTGCATCCTGTTGTGGTCAACTCCCTAGCCGTCTTGCGGAGCCAATAATCTGCTACTATCGGCTCGATGCTACTGGAAAACACCGGCGGATTCAGCCTAAGAAAACGGGCTAAGTGGTCAACAGGTGGTGGTGGTGGTGGTGGTGGGTTGTTGTTGTTGTTCCCCTGATTCTGATTCTGGACTAGCAACTGCATCAACATGTTCTGCTGGTGGATCAACTGGGTGAGCTCCGGTGGAAAGGCAAATCCGGGGTCACGTCTCGGAGGCATCTAAGGGTTTAGAAAAGATGAGATGTAAGAATAGAGGGGGTCTAAAGAGAAAACACTACCCATATGCACATGAGGCAAAACAAACAATTCACTTCAATCAATCAAACAAGGGCATACAATCGATCTATCTATCGCAAAAGTGCTCAGACTACTATATTTACATGGTGGACTACTACTACTAATAAGGTGGTCTACTAGAAATATTCTTCGGTTGCAGACTCCATGATATCTGCTCCAGCTTCATCAACATAGTCATCATCGCTATTATCTGGTTCCGAGTCGGTGCCGTCGATGATGATGTAGTCTTCCGGGCTAATCTCCGTGGGTTCTTCGTCTTCATCTACTGGCGTAGGGCCTCCCATAAATATTCCAATCTTCCTGATCAGGTCGTCATTCTTCTTCACCAATACTTCAATTTCTTCTTCATAATCTTCACGTGTAGCCTTGAGTTATTCCTCCAGTTCCTTGATTCTAGTCTTAACCTTCTTCAGATCTATCATGTCAGCGCACATCTGGTTCTCCTGTCGTTGAATGTGCTGGTTTAACTCCTGGATAAAAGCTGCGATTGACCTATCCTTCCTGGTGCTGATCATCTCCCAGTGCTCATCTCGGTGCCCACAAATCTGGTAGATGGTATCCTTGAGATCTTTGTGGTAGACTTCTCCAATGCGTCCCATGGCGATGTGAGCTGCCATGCTCTTTCCTAGACTCCAAGTTGGTGCATCAAAAGAAAACTCTATGGGCTCATTGACTGGCATGAACGTCCTTCCTGGAACTTGAACTTGAATCATCCAGCGCTCTTCTTCAGATAAAGTGGCGTTGTAGGTTCCCGTGAAGCTTGGTACTCCTATGTTCAGATATCTAGTGACTTCCTTCAAGTGTCGTCCAAAGGGTGTATCTTCATCCGGTTGTGTGAACTTGTTCCTTGCATCCGCCATCCTAAAGAGTAGAAAAGATGAGAGATCAGAAGAGAAGAGAGTGAATAGTGATCTAGGTCTTGTGCTTAGTGGTCGTGTCCTACAGTCAGCGTGTGCTCTGATACCATCTCTGTAGCGACCAGACCTCAAATAGTCTGATCTCTGTGCTCCGGTGTCATCCCTGAATCAGTAATGCTGACATCACACAATACTTGAAGGATTTATAGCAGAGTAGCAATCACACACTTATTACATTGAGTGTCTCAAAATAGAACTTATTACAATAAATATGGCTTAAGGCCATCTAATAACGATAATAGCGGAAGGCTTGGAAGATAAGTGAGTCCATCAACTCCAACGGCATCACTGAGTATAGAACCACGACCTAAAAACTCCTTAATCGTCGTCTGAAAAGTCTGCAACATTAACGTTGCAGCCCGAAAACGGGTCAGGACATGGAATATGCTGGCAAGGTAACACATAGAGAATAATGGAATGAAACAACTATACTATATGCATATTTGGCTGGTGGAAAGCTCTATGGTTACAGTTTTGCGTAAAGCCAATTTTTCCCTACTTCAAAGGAATAAATTTAATTACTATCATGGTGGTTGTTAAACATTGAGAATGGTTGACAGCATTCTCAATCCCAATTAAGCATCATCATTAAACAAACCCAACAAAATTAATTTAGAGTAACATGTTGAGATTCACATGAAAATCCAGGTACCAGATACTCAAGATGTCCAAAACCGGGGACACGGCTAACCATGATTAGTTTATTACACTCTGTAGAGGTTTGCGCACTTTTCCCCACAAGACTCGATCACCTCCGTTTGCTTTCTCGCACTACAGGGTGTTTGAGAAGATGGATGACCGAGACATAGTCTTTCAGAAGCGCTAGCACCTTACGATCGGGTAGACCGTACCACCTACATCCCCTACATCTGCTAGTCTACCACTGTAAGAGTTCGCACGACTTAGTCAACTATGCTAGAGCCCATAATAGCTTGTGGCTGCACACGGAAGTTTCTAGTATGAATAGTCTCATGATCCCTTTGAGCCTGGGTGGCAGTCCAAAAGAAAACAGGCAAGTCCTAGAATACCCAGGTGCCTCAATCCACCCAGATGTGTGTTTAAGTTGCCACCTTAGATAAACCATTAATTAACAATCTCACATCTGTCATGGATATCACTCACCCAATCCACGTCTACTAGCATAGCATGGCATAATAAGCAACGTAGAAGTAACTCCCAAAGGTTTGATAATAACAGGTAATAGGTACTACCTCATCTACTTCCCATCCCAAAATTTAATTAGATCCTAATCATGCAATGTGTGAGGATTGATCTAATGCAATAAAACTGGGTAGTAGAAGAGGTATGATCAAAGTGTTACTTGCCTTGCTGATGATCCGCGAAACCTAACGATTCGAAGTAATAGGCGGCGCACTCCGGGTATTCTATCGCAGACAAACAAACAAGCATACAATAACTACTCATCTAATGCACAGGTAAAACTCAAATAAGATATCTAACCAGAAGGTTCAACTTAAGAACTCCGGTTGGCAAAAAGAATCAAATCGAACGAAGCAACGAAAGTCAAACGACGAAAGAAAACAACTTCATTCTAGTAATCTGGATCTAGGGCAAATTTTACAGTAGCAAAATCTTGTTTAAGTTGGTTAAACGGATAGAGGGTTTCGAGAGGAAACTCTAGGCACTCGAATCGCCTGATTCCGATAAACGAGCGAAAAGTTATACTAAAACGAAAATAGGATCAGGAATCACAGTCGGAAAAATCGCGGATTTAATCCGAGAAAAAGAAAAACGACGAACGCCGATTTTTTTCTCTCTTTTTTCGGCATGGAAAACGAGGCGCGACGAACCTCGGCGGCGGGATCCGGCGGCGGCGGCGGCGGACTCGGTGGCCGCTGGGCTGGGGGCTCGCTAGGGTTTCCCTCGGGGTGGGCTGCCTCGGCTTATAAAGCCCCCCCCCCCCCGGGTCGATGTCCAGGTCGGACACGGCCCGTTAAGTCGGTTCTTTTTTTAATTATTCCGCTCGGAAAAAAATAAAAAGAAATACTAAACGGACTCCAAAAATTCCGAAATAAATTTTCACGGGCTTCTAAAATCAAGCCGCACAAGGTGAACATTTATTTGGGCCCTAAATGCAATTTTGAAATACACACTTTTTTTCCTAAATTCAAATAAAACACCGAAAAACTCTGAAATAAAATCTTATTTGATTTTATTATTAAATCCTCAATATTTCTTTATTGTGGGAAAGTCATTTTATTCCCTCTCTCATATTTTTGTAATAGAAATAATTGATGATAAAATAAATAAAATCAAATGATCCTATTCTCAAAATTTGAGAAAACTCAAATATGAAAATAATGAAATCCCCAACTCTCTCTGTGGGTCATTGAGTTGCGTAGAATTTCTAGGATCAACCAAAATGCAAAATAAAATATGATATGCATTGATTATCTAATGTATAACATTCCAAATTGAAAATTTGGGATGTTACACAGGGCAAGAAGAGGGCTGCCTCCGAAGATCAGGAGGGGAAGCCTTCCAAGAGAGGAAAAACATCGTCGTCGAGCGGCTTGGGCCGGGCGCGCGAGGCTGTCGTAGAGTTTGATGATGAGGACGAGCCTCAAGGCAGACCGTAAGCGGGGCTGGGGTACTTTAAACGCACCTCATTCTTTTGCTATTAGTGAACTAATCATCCGATATATGTTCATCCACGCAGGTTAACGCCTGGTGCTTCTCAATCGTCCTCCTCCTCGGGAGATCTTCTTCCGGAGATGATGGAGAGTGACACGCCTCCTCCTGCCCCATTGCCCCACAGGGGAGATAATACCGAGGTATCGTCCCGACGGGCTCCTCCTAAACACCAAGTAGTACAGGAAACGAAGGAGGTGTTACCCGAAGGCGGTGCCTCTGTCACTCGAGGTTCCGGGATCAAGACCGGCGAGTCCGAACCGTACGGTTCACAGTCAAAGACGATTCTGGAGGAAAGTAAGCGGATTCCTTCACAGGAATGTCGTACTCCGGCCGCGGTTTCCGAAGACCTAGGAGCGCCGGACATGCTGACGGGCTTGCTACAACGGGCATCCATTTCAGAAGAGCACCGTACCTTGATGGCTACGGTGGTCAAAAGGGTTCTATCCGCAAAGAGTGGATTGAACGAGGCCTACATGAGCCTTCTAAGAGGTTTTGAGGTTTGTGATGTAGTTTTGTCAATTGAATTTTATTGACAGAATGCACCTATTGTATATGCAGTAGCCCCTGAGACTCGGATTGTCTTCCGAAGGAAGCGATCGGAGGATCAAAGAGATATGCTTAGGTATTAACCTTGGTTTAATTTGAAATACATGCTGCTACCCCTCCTGTGGCTGCCCAGAATATGGAAGTGGTCGAACTCCAGCAAAAGCCGGATATTGCGGAGGATGACATTGCATTGATGAATAGTCGTCTCGACAACTCGCAAGGTATGTATTTCGAGCATTCTTTGCACCAGTTTGCTTGATGTGGGAAAGTGCTTCATATTAAATGTTCATAAAATGCAGATGGTGCCGCCACCGTGGAGGCTCTTCAGGCGGAGCTAGTCCGGGCCAAGGAGCGGGTCCAGCTTAGTGATGCTGCTGCAAAGAGGCATCGGTTGAACTAAAGGCCGAACAAGCTGCGCAATGTCAGGGCGATGAGAAGGTATCCATGATGACACTCGCTTTGGAGAATACTACCGGCCGCTGCGAATTTCTTGAGAAAGAGAATGAAGCCTTAACGGCTGACCTGGACAAGGCCCGATAGGAGGCAAGAGAAGCGCGATCGGATTTCAAACCACTCCGTGAGGAGGTTCGGCAGACGAAAGAGATAGTGGCTGGAAAGCCCTTTCTACTGCAGACTAAGTTCGGCGACCCGGACTATGCTTAGCTGAACCAAGTGTGGAGTTCTTTGGACGAGTATTTGGACTTGCCGAAGAGTTCTTCCGATGCGGCGCGGTATTACCAAGCGCGAGATGGATATGCAACGAAGAAGCTTTTTTGGTCACAGTTCGGTGCGTCTAAGCGCCCGCTGCTGCTCAATGAACAGATGTCCCAATGGGCCGAACTTCATAGGGTATCTGGCACTGCCATGAAGAATGTTATAATCCAGCTGTGGCCAACTGAGCCTGTGCCGAGTAGTTATTTCGGTTTGGTGCAGAAGCTTGTCGACGTGGTGCCGCGAATCAATGCTGCGAAGCGATCGGCGTGCATTGAAGGTGCATGGATGGCCCTTGCCCGAGTCAAGACATTCTGGGGAAAAATGAGGGCCATCGATGTTGCCACGAAGGGTCCGCCTGGAGGCAGGGACCGTCCGGAACTAGAGAGCTATTTTGAAGACGTCCTGGAGGCCGCCCGCTTGATAGAGGGTCAGTGCTCGAGAAATATAGTGTTCGACTAAGGTGTATGATGATTGTAAAAGACAACTTTATGGTTAATCTATTTATGTTTTGCTCGAAAGCTTGAATTCCTCCTTTGCGGTTGTTTCAATATAATCTGAAAGTTTTCCACTCGTCGGCTTGAACCCCCTCGTAGGAAGTACAGGCGTGTTCCGCAAACCATTTAATCACTCTTTATCCAACGTCTTGGTCCATGAAGGAGGTGATAATGCGGCGAACCAGGCAATCGGACTATAAGGCGTTAACACTTTCACTTAACCATAGGAGTTTTATGGTGGGGCTATGACAGAGCCCCTGGTGTGTATGCGGCGTGTGGTGCCTTGCATATCTGATCTGAAAAAGGTCCTTCGTGTTACACAGAGAATCGCTAAGGATTCCAAGAAGTCGTCAAGTGGTTGACCAGCTCTCGCCGCATCATGACAGTCAGTTTTCGTCTTTCTCTACTGAGGTGCTCATCCGGTCTAGGCCAGGGCACAATCGCAGTAGTTCTCCCTTTACTACCCTAGCCGATAGAGTGGAACATAGGGTAGCAAACACAGGAGCCAGGCAACCCAACTATTGACCCAAGATAATGATTCATAGCTGATGCATATAAGGCCAAACTTGCGACGTCGATGTACCCTATAGAGCTATTCGGACATTTACTGGTAGCTTGTTCGTTCCCATGCCGAGCCCCTGGCAGGGTATGTCGAGGTGTATCTGCAGTGCAGCCGTTAAGGCCATACTTATTGTTGAAATAGTATGAAAGATCGGTTCGGATGAGACTTACTGAGAACGGAGCGACGTGCCAATGATAAAATTATGTGTATATGTATAATAATAATAAAAGAAACCATGCACCCACCTATTTGACATGCTCGGGGTCGGGATCAGAGAAAAGGGGCATATTATAGGCTCGGAATAAAGAGTATGGTCCACAAAAAGTTATTTGGACCTCCTGTCGCACGTCTGCGTCTCCCGTCCTCAAGGAGGGGAGTCCTTAACGGAAGTAGCTCCTTAGGTGAGCATACGGATCCGAACTCCGATAGAGTCTGTTGTAGATGTTGTCCAGCTGGCCACCTGTTCTTTAGGGATGATACAGAAAAAATAAAGTAAGCAGATAGAAAACGTTACGGGAATGTTTGCAGGGTTGTCCGTATTGTGCTTCCGCCGATGCCCATGGTATCTTGAGTGCGTAGTGATGTGCGTGTGGTGCAAATTTTGCCAGTACGGTACGTGTGTGGCGGAAGACGAACTGCTATTCGCGTTCCGAGAGTGGTCAAACGTCGGAGGGAAACTGTTTCTGGCACCTGGCGTTCGGCTGGCGAGCCAATCCATCGCCTTTATCGCCTGGAGGCCTCCTCCCCTTGTGATCAGCGTTAAGCTTGCATGCCTGCTTTGAGACCCAATAGTTTCGGTTGGTATGATTAGCTGGCATATCAGGGTGACCGTGAATCTGACAAGGTCGGTCCAGTATCCTGTCAAGGGTGGATAGTCCATCCTGGTTTGCCTTTAGTGGCTTCTTCCGTTGACTGGGCTTTGGATTGTGAAATCCGGCGTTCACCATTGTGTCGCATATGTTACTACGACTGTTGTGTTCGGTTCGTCATGGCTTGTCGTTGCTGTCTCGGATTTCAGAAGTGCCCGGGCCGCTGGCATCGTTGCTTTTGCGAGCCAGCCAGTTGTCTTCTCCCGCGCAGAAGCGGGTCATTAGAGCGGTAAGGGCTGCCATGGATTTGGGTCCTTCCTGGCCGAGGTGACGCGCTAGCCATTCATCCCGGACGCTATGTCTGAAGGCCGCAAGGGCTTTTGCATCCGGATAGTCGACAATTTGGTTCTTTTTTACTAAGAACCTGGTCCAGAGCTCCCTGGCTGACTCACCGGGCTCCTGGGCAATGTGACTTAAGTCATCGGCATATAATGGCCGGACATATGTTCGCTGGAAGTAGTCTCGAAAGGCGTCTTCCAAGTCTTCCCAGTTGCCAATGGAATTTTTTGTCAGACTGTTTAGCCAGTACCGAGCTGGCCCTTTAAGCTTGAGATGTATGTATTTAATGGCATGGAGGTCATCCCCACGGGCCATGTGAATATGGAGGAGGTAATCCTTGATCCATACCGCGGGATATGTTGTTCCATCGTATGATTCGATGTTGATGGGTTTAAACCCATCTAGAAATTCGTGCTCCATTACTTTGTTGGTGAAGCAGCGAGGGTGTGGGGCTCCTCTATGTTGGGCCACACTATGAAGCACCTCCGGCGGGTTCCGTTTACGGTGTTCGGCCCGAGCATGGTCGGCTTTATAGCGTCTGAATGGGCGACCATCATCATCAGTCGGGGTATATCTTCATGATCTGTACGTCGATCGTGTACGTCCTACTCTACCCTTAGTGTATTGGTTGATATCGCGGGTATTCCTCCAAGCTGTTTCGTTTGGACGGCCGGATGGGTTGGTATGGTGCTCTGCTTGGGTTGCTGCTTTTACTGGACCGAACTATGGTCGGCCCGCCGTATTATTCGATGGTGGTATGGTCTCCATCACCCTGCCATCGTATTGAGGGAGCCACCTATTCTTGGGGTGGCTTTTGACTAGGCTGCTAAGGCCATATTCTTCGGCGGCCAAGACCTCGGTCCATCTATCATTGAGCAAATCTTGGCTTGCTTGAAGCTGCAGCTGCTTCTTTCTTAGGCTCCTTGAAGTGGCTATAAGCTGGCGTTTAAAGCGCTCTTGCTCGAGAGGTTCCTTGGGCATGATTAAGTCTTCATTGCCGAGGATCTCCTCCTCCTCGGAGAGTGGGAGATAATTGTTGTCCTCCGAGTCCCCATATGTGGTCTATTCATCAGAGCTGTCCTGCCCGCCGTCATGTTCATCCTACTCGGATTCTACTTCAATAGGGTCTTTGTTGTCCGAAGTGTCGTCTTCTTTGGTGCTGGCAGTGTTTTCTCTTGGGTGATGTGACCTAGGGTGCCGGTGTCCAGGCTGTGTACCAAGCGGTTTATTCTTGACGTTATCCTCCGTATCATCGTCGAGAGCGCCATAAGGTGTGTCTAACATACACATGTCATACTAGGAAGTAGTTATCCTGTGCCGAGCGGGTAGGAAGCTCTGGCCCTACCCCTCATCATTGTCCACACCGCCAATGTCTTCGGAGCGGGGGTCGGGCGTCTTGGTTAGGTATTCAACGGTGGCTACGGAGTGGGTGGCGGGTGGGAAACAAAATTCTCCATCGTCCGCCGAAAGTTCGAAACGAACATAGTTCGGCGACGGGTCGTCTGCCAGGGATAGGTTTTTTAGCGAGTTTAGCATGTCACCCATGGGTGAGTGTTGGAAGACATCTGCAGCACTAAACCTGAGGATCGATAACCGATCGAGTTCGGTATACGCGGGCTCGCAGGGTTCGAAGTTCGACATTGGGGCGAGTCCGAGGTTCCGTTGATGCGGGTACCGTATGAAGTGGAATATGTGTGCGGCTCCAGCACCGCGGAATCGATAGCCCCCGTGATGGGGTCGAGCTTCTTGTCTTCGGGTGACTTGATCTGCTCCGGATTTAAGGCCAGAGCTGTTACAGGAACTATCTCCTGGATGCAGCCTGATGACAGGTTTAAGCCATGTTCCTCGAGGCAATGGGGAGCGGTTGCTGCGGTCTCGAATCTGTCGAAGATCAAATCTCCACTGACGTCCATGACGTAATTCAGGCTTCCAAATCTGACCTGATGGCCAGGGACGTGGCTGTCAATCTGCTCCAGATGGCCAAACGAGTTGACCCGCAGTACGAAGCCGCCGAATCGAAGATCTGTCTGGGGAGAAAGGTTTCTCCCTGGACGACGTCATTACTGACGATCGAAGGGGCCATCGAACCTTTTGTCGATGACACAGTGGAACTCTCAATGAAAGCACCAATGTCGGTGTCAAAACCGGCGGATCTCTGGTAGGGGGTCCCGAATTGTGCGTCTAGGATCGATGGTAACAGGAGACAGGGGACACGATGTTTACCCAGGTTCGGGACCCTGTCTATGGAGGTAATACCCTACTTCCTCTTGATTGATCTTGATGAATATGAGTATTACAAGAGTTGATCTACCATGAGATCGTAATGGCTAAACCCTAGAAATCTAGCCTATATGGGTATGGTAATGAGTATATGTGTTGTCCTTTCCGTACTATTCCCTTCGGTTTATATAGACATCGAGGAGATCTAAGGTTTACATGGAGTCGGTTACATAAAAAGGAATCTTTGGTCGCCAAGCTTGCCTTCCACGCCAAGCAGAGTCCAATCCGGACACGAGTATGGTCTTCAATCTTCACAGCCCCTCAGTCCAGCCCACAGATAACAGGCCGGACGCTCGAGGACCCCTTAGTCCAGGACTCCCTCAAGGGGGTCCCGAGCTGTGGATCTAGGATCGATGGGTAACAAGAGACGAAGAACACGATGTTTACCCAGGTTTGGGCCCTCTTAAAGAGGTAAAACCCTACATCCTGCTTGATTATATTGAAGTGTATATGATGATTACAGAGTCAATCTACCATGAGATCAGATGAACTAAACCCTAGATGAGTAGGATGTTGGTTCTTAGTCTAGCCTCTATGGACTAAACCCTCTAGTTTATATAGGCACCAGGGGTACTAGGGTTACACATGGTTGGTTAAAGGAGGGATAAACATGCCAATTCTCTAATCTTTGACTTGTAGGGCACACAAAGCTCTGAAGGTCTCCTGTCCGGACACGGAGTCGCCTTATAGTCTAGCCTGATAGTTGTCGTACAATGGCCCATCTGTCCGGCCCATAAGAGATAAGCCGACAGCCCGAGGACCCCCTAGTCCAGGGCTCCCTCACATGGGCATATTTGGTTGATGTTTAGCCTGTTGTGCTTAACATGCCTTTTGATGTACTTACACATGATAATATTGGGAACGACTGTTGTTTTTCATCAATATTAGTTTCATCCCATGGCTTATATATACTCACTGTTTAGTATATCAGTAGCTGGTACCATATAGGTCGGGGGATGATAAGGGATTAATCGGCAAATCAGACATTTAACTGAACATATTTGTAACCCATTTATTGCTAGGTTAACTAGGGTCATATCTAATATATCTGAGGCTACATAGAAACATGCATTGTACTGAATGTCTAAATATGCAATCCTAGGCTACATACCAACAAGGAAGAGTGTTACCTTAATGTTTTGATGATGCCTAGATATACATAAAAGAGCAACAACAACAACAACCACACAGCAGCAGTTAACTACAGTTAATCTTTCGATATTTGTAACAATGTAATAAACTCCCTCCGCCGCATAATATAAGATCTTAATTCATCTAATATGTGAGTATATTGGATGTAATAAGATCTTATATAATGGTACGGAGGGAGTGTTGTACTACATCATTGTGCAATTGTTGTTTAGCTTCTAATATTAACTTGGTGCTTTTAGGTACATATGTCATTGGTAAATATCCGCGCTTCGACCCTTTAAGCGTATGGGGCAATGAGATATTCATGAACCATCATCAAGTGAGGAAACTGATAAAGATTCTTAGTAAAATGGGTCAAAATATGGAAATTAAACTATTTGTTTACACTTTATCCAAGACAACAGTGAACTGTAGGATGGTAAGTAAGTACTCTGCAGCCTTCTTTTTACTGCCCATAATGACTTGTGTTAGATGACAATGTCCGAATCTTTTTCATTTGAAATGGTTCCCGAAGCAGTTTGCTGAAGATTACCTCTCAAACTACATGATTGTTGGGCATGCAAAGAATAAAGTATTTCTACAAGAACACGATGACTATGTAGATGTCCTCATGAATACAATGAAGGATGAGCGGCCGGCCATCACAAGGGGTTGAACTAGAGTCATGCGTGCCTTTTGCATGGAGGGGGGCACAATATGAGCATTCCGCTTCACCTTGTTCACCAACCAGAATGTCTTTCACCGCTTTCTTTATCGTCTTTAATAGTAGAAGTATACAACCATGGTTCATTGATGACCCACAAGTATAGGGGATCAATTGTAGCTCTTTTCGATAAGTAAGAGTGTCGAACCCAACGAGGAGCAGAAGAAATGACAAGTGGTTTTCAACAAGGTACTGTCTGCAAGTGCTAAAAATTATAAGTAGAAGAGTAGTTTGATAGCAAGGTAATTTGTAAGAAGCAAGTAAAGATAGTAGTAACAAAAGTGTAGCAAGGTAGCACAATCCTTTTGAGGCAAAGGACATGACAAAATGGTCTCTTATGATGAGCAAAGCGTTCTTGAGGGTACACAGGATTTTCATCTAGTCACTTTCATCATGTTGGCTTAATTTGTGTTTGGTACTTTAATAATTTGATATGTGGGTGGACCGGTTCTTAGGTGATGTTCTTACTTGAAAAACCCTCCTACTTATGATTAACCCTCCTTGAAGCATCCGCAACTACGAGAAAAGTATTAAGAATAAATTCTAACCATAGCATTAAACTTTTGGATCCAATCGGTCCCTTACGGAATAGCACATAAACTGGGGTTTAAGCTTCTGTCACTCTCGCAACCCATCATCTAATTGCTACTCCACAATGCATTCCCTTAGGCGCAAATATGGTGAAGTGTCATCTAGTCGACGTTCACATGACACCACTAAGGGAATCACAACATACATACTATCAAAATATCGAACACATATCAAGTTCACATGATTACTTGCAACATGATTTCTCCCGTGACCTCAAGAACAAAAGTAACTACTCACAAATGATAGTCATGCTCAAGATCAGAGGGGTATTAAACATCATATTGGATTTGAACATATAATCTTCCACCAAATAAACCATATAGTAATCAACTACAAGATGTAATCAACACTACTAGTCACCCACAAGCACCAATCTATAGTTCTGGTAACAAGATTGAACACAAAAGATGAACTAGGGTTTGAGATGAGATGGTGATGTTGATGGAGATTGCTCTCGCCAAGATGGGAGAGTT